>NW_027462029.1:0-44112 GCF_050947455.1 Rhinoderma darwinii
GCAGCATGTTCAGAACCATGTTTCTGTGAATAACTCCTGAACCGTAAGTCCTAGACGCTCGCTCTTGGCTGCATTCGATTCAGCTCGTGGCAGCCAGTCTAAAAAACACTATCTTGGACTTCTCTGCATGTTTCCCAGGCGAGCAATTGGCAGCATGTTCAGAACCATGTTTCTGTGAATAACTCCTGAACCGTAAGTCCTAGACGCTCGCTCTTGGCTGCATTCGATTCAGCTCGTGGCAGCCAGTCTAAAAAACACTATCTTGGACTTCTCTGCATGTTCCTAAGGCAAATGTTTCTAAAGCTAATTCTTGAACCGTAAGTCCTAGACGCTCGATCTTGGCGGCATTCGTCTCAGCGCCAGGCAATTAGTATAGGAGCACTGTGTTTGACTTCTCTGGATGTTTCCCAGGCGAGTTATTGACAAGTAAATCCTAGACGCTCGATCTTGGTTATTTTCGCTTTCGCGGCTGGCAGTAAAAGAACCATGTTTCTGTGAATAACTCCTGAACCGTAAGTCCTAGACGCTCGCTCTTGGCTGCATTCGATTCAGCTCGTGGCAGCCAGTCTAAAAAACACTATCTTGGACTTCTCTGCATGTTTCCCAGGCGAGCAATTGGCAGCATGTTCAGAACCATGTTTCTGTGAATAACTCCTGAACCGTAAGTCCTAGACGCTCGCTCTTGGCTGCATTCGATTCAGCTCGTGGCAGCCAGTCTAAAAAACACTATCTTGGACTTCTCTGCATGTTCCTAAGGCAAATGTTTCTAAAGCTAATTCTTGAACCGTAAGTCCTAGACGCTCGATCTTGGCGGCATTCGTCTCAGCGCCAGGCAATTAGTATAGGAGCACTGTGTTTGACTTCTCTGGATGTTTCCCAGGCGAGTTATTGACAAGTAAATCCTAGACGCTCGATCTTGGTTATTTTCGCTTTCGCGGCTGGCAGTAAAAGAACCATGTTTCTGTGAATAACTCCTGAACCGTAAGTCCTAGACGGTCGCTCTTGGCTGCATGCGATTCAGCTCGTGGCAGCCAGTCTAAAAAACACTATCTTGGACTTCTCTGCTTGTTTCCCAGGCGAGCAATTGGCAGCATGTTCAGAACCATGTTTCTGTGAATAACTCCTGAACCATAAGTCCTAGACGCTCGCTCTTGGCTGCATTCGATTCAGCTCGTGGCAGCCAGTCTAAAAAACACTATCTTGGACTTCTCTGCATGTTTCCCAGGCGAGCAATTGGCAGCATGTTCAGAACCATGTTTCTGTGAATAACTCCTGAACCGTAAGTCCTAGACGCTCGCTCTTGGCTGCATTCGATTCAGCTCGTGGCAGCCAGTCTAAAAAACACTATCTTGGACTTCTCTGCATGTTTCCCAGGCGAGCAATTGGCAGCATGTTCAGAACCATGTTTCTGTGAATAACTCCTGAACCGTAAGTCCTAGACGCTCGCTCTTGGCTGCATTCGATTCAGCTCGTGGCAGCCAGTCTAAAAAACACTATCTTGGACTTCTCTGCATGTTCCTAAGGCAAATGTTTCTAAAGCTAATTCTTGAACCGTAAGTCCTAGACGCTCGATCTTGGCGGCATTCGTCTCAGCGCCACGCAATTAGTATAGGAGCACTGTGTTTGACTTCTCTGGATGTTTCCCAGGCGAGTTATTGACAAGTAAATCCTAGACGCTCGATCTTGGTTATTTTCGCTTTCGCGGCTGGCAGTAAAAGAACCATGTTTCTGTGAATAACTCCTGAACCGTAAGTCCTAGACGCTCGCTCTTGGCTGCATTCGATTCAGCTCGTGGCAGCCAGTCTAAAAAACACTATCTTGGACTTCTCTGCATGTTTCCCAGGCGAGAAATTGGCAACATGTTCAGAACCATGTTTCTGTGAATAACTCCTGAACCGTAAGTCCTAGACGCTCGCTCTTGGCTGCATTCGATTCAGCTCGTGGCAGCCAGTCTAAAAAACACTATCTCGGACTTCTCTGCATGTTTCCCAGGCGAGCAATTGGCAGCATGTTCAGAACCATATTTCTGTGAATAACTCCTGAACCGTAAGTCCTAGACGCTCGCTCTTGGCTGCATTCGATTCAGCTCGTGGCAGCCAGTCTAAAAAACACTATCTTGGACTTCTCTGCATGTTTCCCAGGCGAGAAATTGGCAGCATGTTCAGAACCATGTTTCTGTGAATAACTCCTGAACCGTAAGTCCTAGACGCTCGCTCTTGGCTGCATTCGATTCAGCTCGTGGCAGCCAGTCTAAAAAACACTATCTTGGACTTCTCTGCATGTTTCCCAGGCGAGCAATTGGCAGCATGTTCAGAACCATGTTTCTGTGAATAACTCCTGAACCGTAAGTCCTAGACGCTCGATCTTGGCGGCATTCGTCTCAGCGCCTGGCAATTAGTATAGGAGCACTGTGTTTGACTTCTCTGGATGTTTCCCAGGCGAGTTATTGACAAGTAAATCCTAGACGCTCGATCTTGGTTATTTTCGCTTTCGCGGCTGGCAGTAAAAAAACCATGTTTCTGTGAATAACTCCTGAACCGTAAGTCCTAGACGCTCGCTCTTGGCTGCATTCGATTCAGCTCGTGGCAGCCAGTCTAAAAAACACTATCTTGGACTTCTCTGCATGTTTCCCAGGCGAGCAATTGGCAGCATGTTCAGAACCATGTTTCTGTGAATAACTCCTGAACCGTAAGTCCTAGACGCTCGCTCTTGGCTGCATTCGATTCAGCTCGTGGCAGCCAGTCTAAAAAACACTATCTTGGACTTCTCTGCATGTTTCCCAGGCGAGAAATTGGCAGCATGTTCAGAACCATGTTTCTGTGAATAACTCCTGAACCGTAAGTCCTAGACGCTCGCTCTTGGCTGCATTCGATTCAGCTCGTGGCAGCCAGTCTAAAAAACACTATCTTGGACTTCTCTGCATGTTTCCCAGGCGAGAAATTGGCAGCATGTTCAGAACCATGTTTCTGTGAATAACTCCTGAACCGTAAGTCCTAGACGCTCGATCTTGGCGGCATTCGTCTCAGCGCCTGGCAATTAGTATAGGAGCACTGTGTTTGACTTCTCTGGATGTTTCCCAGGCGAGTTATTGACAAGTAAATCCTAGACGCTCGATCTTGGTTATTTTCGCTTTCGCGGCTGGCAGTAAAAGAAGCATGTTTCTGTGAATAACTCCTGAACCGTAAGTCCTAGACGCTCGCTCTTGGCTGCATTCGATTCAGCTCGTGGCAGCCAGTCTAAAAAACACTATCTTGGACTTCTCTGCATGTTTCCCAGGCGAGCAATTGGCAGCATGTTCAGAACCATGTTTCTGTGAATAACTCCTGAACCGTAAGTCCTAGACGCTCGCTCTTGGCTGCATTCGATTCAGCTCGTGGCAGCCAGTCTAAAAAACACTATCTTGGACTTCTCTGCATGTTTCCCAGGCGAGCAATTGGCAGCATGTTCAGAACCATGTTTCTGTGAATAACTCCTGAACCGTAAGTCCTAGACGCTCGATCTTGGCGGCATTCGTCTCAGCGCCTGGCAATTAGTATAGGAGCACTGTGTTTGACTTCTCTGGATGTTTCCCAGGCGAGTTATTGACAAGTAAATCCTAGACGCTCGATCTTGGTTATTTTCGCTTTCGCGGCTGGCAGTAAAAAAACCATGTTTCTGTGAATAACTCCTGAACCGTAAGTCCTAGACGCTCGCTCTTGGCTGCATTCGATTCAGCTCGTGGCAGCCAGTCTAAAAAACACTATCTTGGACTTCTCTGCATGTTTCCCAGGCGAGCAATTGGCAGCATGTTCAGAACCATGTTTCTGTGAATAACTCCTGAACCGTAAGTCCTAGACGCTCGCTCTTGGCTGCATTCGATTCAGCTCGTGGCAGCCAGTCTAAAAAACACTATCTTGGACTTCTCTGCATGTTTCCCAGGCGAGAAATTGGCAGCATGTTCAGAACCATGTTTCTGTGAATAACTCCTGAACCGTAAGTCCTAGACGCTCGCTCTTGGCTGCATTCGATTCAGCTCGTGGCAGCCAGTCTAAAAAACACTATCTTGGACTTCTCTGCATGTTTCCCAGACGAGAAATTGGCAGCATGTTCAGAACCATGTTTCTGTGAATAACTCCTGAACCGTAAGTCCTAGACGCTCGATCTTGGCGGCATTCGTCTCAGCGCCTGGCATTTAGTATAGGAGCACTGTGTTTGACTTCTCTGGATGTTTCCCAGGCGAGTTATTGACAAGTAAATCCTAGACGCTCGATCTTGGTTATTTTCGCTTTCGCGGCTGGCAGTAAAAGAAGCATGTTTCTGTGAATAACTCCTGAACCGTAAGTCCTAGACGCTCGCTCTTGGCTGCATTCGATTCAGCTCGTGGCAGCCAGTCTAAAAAACACTATCTTGGACTTCTCTGCATGTTTCCCAGGCGAGCAATTGGCAGCATGTTCAGAACCATGTTTCTGTGAATAACTCCTGAACCGTAAGTCCTAGACGCTCGCTCTTGGCTGCATTCGATTCAGCTCGTGGCAGCCAGTCTAAAAAACACTATCTTGGACTTCTCTGCATGTTTCCCAGGCGAGCAATTGGCAGCATGTTCAGAACCATGTTTCTGTGAATAACTCCTGAACCGTAAGTCCTAGACGCTCGCTCTTGGCTGCATTCGATTCAGCTCGTGGCAGCCAGTCTAAAAAACACTATCTTGGACTTCTCTGCATGTTCCTAAGGCAAATGTTTCTAAAGCTAATTCTTGAACCGTAAGTCCTAGACGCTCGATCTTGGCGGCATTCGTCTCAGCGCCAGGCAATTAGTATAGGAGCACTGTGTTTGACTTCTCTGGATGTTTCCCAGGCGAGTTATTGACAAGTAAATCCTAGACGCTCGATCTTGGTTATTTTCGCTTTCGCGGCTGGCAGTAAAAGAACCATGTTTCTGTGAATAACTCCTGAACCGTAAGTCCTAGACGCTCGCTCTTGGCTGCATTCGATTCAGCTCGTGGCAGCCAGTCTAAAAAACACTATCTTGGACTTCTCTGCATGTTTCCCAGGCGAGCAATTGGCAGCATGTTCAGAACCATGTTTCTGTGAATAACTCCTGAACCGTAAGTCCTAGACGCTCGCTCTTGGCTGCATTCGATTCAGCTCGTGGCAGCCAGTCTAAAAAACACTATCTTGGACTTCTCTGCATGTTCCTAAGGCAAATGTTTCTAAAGCTAATTCTTGAACCGTAAGTCCTAGACGCTCGATCTTGGCGGCATTCGTCTCAGCGCCAGGCAATTAGTATAGGAGCACTGTGTTTGACTTCTCTGGATGTTTCCCAGGCGAGTTATTGACAAGTAAATCCTAGACGCTCGATCTTGGTTATTTTCGCTTTCGCGGCTGGCAGTAAAAGAACCATGTTTCTGTGAATAACTCCTGAACCGTAAGTCCTAGACGGTCGCTCTTGGCTGCATTCGATTCAGCTCGTGGCAGCCAGTCTAAAAAACACTATCTTGGACTTCTCTGCTTGTTTCCCAGGCGAGCAATTGGCAGCATGTTCAGAACCATGTTTCTGTGAATAACTCCTGAACCATAAGTCCTAGACGCTCGCTCTTGGCTGCATTCGATTCAGCTCGTGGCAGCCAGTCTAAAAAACACTATCTTGGACTTCTCTGCATGTTTCCCAGGCGAGCAATTGGCAGCATGTTCAGAACCATGTTTCTGTGAATAACTCCTGAACCGTAAGTCCTAGACGCTCGCTCTTGGCTGCATTCGATTCAGCTCGTGGCAGCCAGTCTAAAAAACACTATCTTGGACTTCTCTGCATGTTTCCCAGGCGAGCAATTGGCAGCATGTTCAGAACCATGTTTCTGTGAATAACTCCTGAACCGTAAGTCCTAGACGCTCGCTCTTGGCTGCATTCGATTCAGCTCGTGGCAGCCAGTCTAAAAAACACTATCTTGGACTTCTCTGCATGTTTCCCAGGCGAGCAATTGGCAGCATGTTCAGAACCATGTTTCTGTGAATAACTCCTGAACCGTAAGTCCTAGACGCTCGCTCTTGGCTGCATTCGATTCAGCTCGTGGCAGCCAGTCTAAAAAACACTATCTTGGACTTCTCTGCATGTTTCCCAGGCGAGCAATTGGCAGCATGTTCAGAACCATGTTTCTGTGAATAACTCCTGAACCGTAAGTCCTAGACGCTCGCTCTTGGCTGCATTCGATTCAGCTCGTGGCAGCCAGTCTAAAAAACACTATCTTGGACTTCTCTGCATGTTTCCCAGGCGAGAAATTGGCAGCATGTTCAGAACCATGTTTCTGTGAATAACTCCTGAACCGTAAGTCCTAGACGCTCGCTCTTGGCTGCATTCGATTCAGCTCGTGGCAGCCAGTCTAAAAAACACTATCTTGGACTTCTCTGCATGTTTCCCAGACGAGAAATTGGCAGCATGTTCAGAACCATGTTTCTGTGAATAACTCCTGAACCGTAAGTCCTAGACGCTCGATCTTGGCGGCATTCGTCTCAGCGCCTGGCATTTAGTATAGGAGCACTGTGTTTGACTTCTCTGGATGTTTCCCAGGCGAGTTATTGACAAGTAAATCCTAGACGCTCGATCTTGGTTATTTTCGCTTTCGCGGCTGGCAGTAAAAGAAGCATGTTTCTGTGAATAACTCCTGAACCGTAAGTCCTAGACGCTCGCTCTTGGCTGCATTCGATTCAGCTCGTGGCAGCCAGTCTAAAAAACACTATCTTGGACTTCTCTGCATGTTTCCCAGGCGAGCAATTGGCAGCATGTTCAGAACCATGTTTCTGTGAATAACTCCTGAACCGTAAGTCCTAGACGCTCGCTCTTGGCTGCATTCGATTCAGCTCGTGGCAGCCAGTCTAAAAAACACTATCTTGGACTTCTCTGCATGTTTCCCAGGCGAGCAATTGGCAGCATGTTCAGAACCATGTTTCTGTGAATAACTCCTGAACCGTAAGTCCTAGACGCTCGCTCTTGGCTGCATTCGATTCAGCTCGTGGCAGCCAGTCTAAAAAACACTATCTTGGACTTCTCTGCATGTTCCTAAGGCAAATGTTTCTAAAGCTAATTCTTGAACCGTAAGTCCTAGACGCTCGATCTTGGCGGCATTCGTCTCAGCGCCAGGCAATTAGTATAGGAGCACTGTGTTTGACTTCTCTGGATGTTTCCCAGGCGAGTTATTGACAAGTAAATCCTAGACGCTCGATCTTGGTTATTTTCGCTTTCGCGGCTGGCAGTAAAAGAACCATGTTTCTGTGAATAACTCCTGAACCGTAAGTCCTAGACGGTCGCTCTTGGCTGCATTCGATTCAGCTCGTGGCAGCCAGTCTAAAAAACACTATCTTGGACTTCTCTGCTTGTTTCCCAGGCGAGCAATTGGCAGCATGTTCAGAACCATGTTTCTGTGAATAACTCCTGAACCATAAGTCCTAGACGCTCGCTCTTGGCTGCATTCGATTCAGCTCGTGGCAGCCAGTCTAAAAAACACTATCTTGGACTTCTCTGCATGTTTCCCAGGCGAGCAATTGGCAGCATGTTCAGAACCATGTTTCTGTGAATAACTCCTGAACCGTAAGTCCTAGACGCTCGCTCTTGGCTGCATTCGATTCAGCTCGTGGCAGCCAGTCTAAAAAACACTATCTTGGACTTCTCTGCATGTTTCCCAGGCGAGCAATTGGCAGCATGTTCAGAACCATGTTTCTGTGAATAACTCCTGAACCGTAAGTCCTAGACGCTCGCTCTTGGCTGCATTCGATTCAGCTCGTGGCAGCCAGTCTAAAAAACACTATCTTGGACTTCTCTGCATGTTCCTAAGGCAAATGTTTCTAAAGCTAATTCTTGAACCGTAAGTCCTAGACGCTCGATCTTGGCGGCATTCGTCTCAGCGCCACGCAATTAGTATAGGAGCACTGTGTTTGACTTCTCTGGATGTTTCCCAGGCGAGTTATTGACAAGTAAATCCTAGACGCTCGATCTTGGTTATTTTCGCTTTCGCGGCTGGCAGTAAAAGAACCATGTTTCTGTGAATAACTCCTGAACCGTAAGTCCTAGACGCTCGCTCTTGGCTGCATTCGATTCAGCTCGTGGCAGCCAGTCTAAAAAACACTATCTTGGACTTCTCTGCATGTTTCCCAGGCGAGCAATTGGCAGCATGTTCAGAACCATGTTTCTGTGAATAACTCCTGAACCGTAAGTCCTAGACGCTCGCTCTTGGCTGCATTCGATTCAGCTCGTGGCAGCCAGTCTAAAAAACACTATCTTGGACTTCTCTGCATGTTTCCCAGGCGAGCAATTGGCAGCATGTTCAGAACCATGTTTCTGTGAATAACTCCTGAACCGTAAGTCCTAGACGCTCGCTCTTGGCTGCATTCGATTCAGCTCGTGGCAGCCAGTCTAAAAAACACTATCTTGGACTTCTCTGCATGTTCCTAAGGCAAATGTTTCTAAAGCTAATTCTTGAACCGTAAGTCCTAGACGCTCGATCTTGGCGGCATTCGTCTCAGCGCCAGGCAATTAGTATAGGAGCACTGTGTTTGACTTCTCTGGATGTTTCCCAGGCGAGTTATTGACAAGTAAATCCTAGACGCTCGATCTTGGTTATTTTCGCTTTCGCGGCTGGCAGTAAAAGAACCATGTTTCTGTGAATAACTCCTGAACCGTAAGTCCTAGACGGTCGCTCTTGGCTGCATTCGATTCAGCTCGTGGCAGCCAGTCTAAAAAACACTATCTTGGACTTCTCTGCTTGTTTCCCAGGCGAGCAATTGGCAGCATGTTCAGAACCATGTTTCTGTGAATAACTCCTGAACCATAAGTCCTAGACGCTCGCTCTTGGCTGCATTCGATTCAGCTCGTGGCAGCCAGTCTAAAAAACACTATCTTGGACTTCTCTGCATGTTTCCCAGGCGAGCAATTGGCAGCATGTTCAGAACCATGTTTCTGTGAATAACTCCTGAACCGTAAGTCCTAGACGCTCGCTCTTGGCTGCATTCGATTCAGCTCGTGGCAGCCAGTCTAAAAAACACTATCTTGGACTTCTCTGCATGTTTCCCAGGCGAGCAATTGGCAGCATGTTCAGAACCATGTTTCTGTGAATAACTCCTGAACCGTAAGTCCTAGACGCTCGCTCTTGGCTGCATTCGATTCAGCTCGTGGCAGCCAGTCTAAAAAACACTATCTTGGACTTCTCTGCATGTTCCTAAGGCAAATGTTTCTAAAGCTAATTCTTGAACCGTAAGTCCTAGACGCTCGATCTTGGCGGCATTCGTCTCAGCGCCACGCAATTAGTATAGGAGCACTGTGTTTGACTTCTCTGGATGTTTCCCAGGCGAGTTATTGACAAGTAAATCCTAGACGCTCGATCTTGGTTATTTTCGCTTTCGCGGCTGGCAGTAAAAGAACCATGTTTCTGTGAATAACTCCTGAACCGTAAGTCCTAGACGCTCGCTCTTGGCTGCATTCGATTCAGCTCGTGGCAGCCAGTCTAAAAAACACTATCTTGGACTTCTCTGCATGTTTCCCAGGCGAGAAATTGGCAACATGTTCAGAACCATGTTTCTGTGAATAACTCCTGAACCGTAAGTCCTAGACGCTCGCTCTTGGCTGCATTCGATTCAGCTCGTGGCAGCCAGTCTAAAAAACACTATCTCGGACTTCTCTGCATGTTTCCCAGGCGAGCAATTGGCAGCATGTTCAGAACCATATTTCTGTGAATAACTCCTGAACCGTAAGTCCTAGACGCTCGCTCTTGGCTGCATTCGATTCAGCTCGTGGCAGCCAGTCTAAAAAACACTATCTTGGACTTCTCTGCATGTTTCCCAGGCGAGAAATTGGCAGCATGTTCAGAACCATGTTTCTGTGAATAACTCCTGAACCGTAAGTCCTAGACGCTCGCTCTTGGCTGCATTCGATTCAGCTCGTGGCAGCCAGTCTAAAAAACACTATCTTGGACTTCTCTGCATGTTTCCCAGGCGAGCAATTGGCAGCATGTTCAGAACCATGTTTCTGTGAATAACTCCTGAACCGTAAGTCCTAGACGCTCGATCTTGGCGGCATTCGTCTCAGCGCCTGGCAATTAGTATAGGAGCACTGTGTTTGACTTCTCTGGATGTTTCCCAGGCGAGTTATTGACAAGTAAATCCTAGACGCTCGATCTTGGTTATTTTCGCTTTCGCGGCTGGCAGTAAAAAAACCATGTTTCTGTGAATAACTCCTGAACCGTAAGTCCTAGACGCTCGCTCTTGGCTGCATTCGATTCAGCTCGTGGCAGCCAGTCTAAAAAACACTATCTTGGACTTCTCTGCATGTTTCCCAGGCGAGCAATTGGCAGCATGTTCAGAACCATGTTTCTGTGAATAACTCCTGAACCGTAAGTCCTAGACGCTCGCTCTTGGCTGCATTCGATTCAGCTCGTGGCAGCCAGTCTAAAAAACACTATCTTGGACTTCTCTGCATGTTTCCCAGGCGAGAAATTGGCAGCATGTTCAGAACCATGTTTCTGTGAATAACTCCTGAACCGTAAGTCCTAGACGCTCGCTCTTGGCTGCATTCGATTCAGCTCGTGGCAGCCAGTCTAAAAAACACTATCTTGGACTTCTCTGCATGTTTCCCAGGCGAGAAATTGGCAGCATGTTCAGAACCATGTTTCTGTGAATAACTCCTGAACCGTAAGTCCTAGACGCTCGATCTTGGCGGCATTCGTCTCAGCGCCTGGCAATTAGTATAGGAGCACTGTGTTTGACTTCTCTGGATGTTTCCCAGGCGAGTTATTGACAAGTAAATCCTAGACGCTCGATCTTGGTTATTTTCGCTTTCGCGGCTGGCAGTAAAAGAACCATGTTTCTGTGAATAACTCCTGAACCGTAAGTCCTAGACGCTCGCTCTTGGCTGCATTCGATTCAGCTCGTGGCAGCCAGTCTAAAAAACACTATCTTGGACTTCTCTGCATGTTTCCCAGGCGAGCAATTGGCAGCATGTTCAGAACCATGTTTCTGTGAATAACTCCTGAACCGTAAGTCCTAGACGCTCGCTCTTGGCTGCATTCGATTCAGCTCGTGGCAGCCAGTCTAAAAAACACTATCTTGGACTTCTCTGCATGTTTCCCAGGCGAGCAATTGGCAGCATGTTCAGAACCATGTTTCTGTGAATAACTCCTGAACCGTAAGTCCTAGACGCTCGATCTTGGCGGCATTCGTCTCAGCGCCTGGCAATTAGTATAGGAGCACTGTGTTTGACTTCTCTGGATGTTTCCCAGGCGAGTTATTGACAAGTAAATCCTAGACGCTCGATCTTGGTTATTTTCGCTTTCGCGGCTGGCAGTAAAAAAACCATGTTTCTGTGAATAACTCCTGAACCGTAAGTCCTAGACGCTCGCTCTTGGCTGCATTCGATTCAGCTCGTGGCAGCCAGTCTAAAAAACACTATCTTGGACTTCTCTGCATGTTTCCCAGGCGAGCAATTGGCAGCATGTTCAGAACCATGTTTCTGTGAATAACTCCTGAACCGTAAGTCCTAGACGCTCGCTCTTGGCTGCATTCGATTCAGCTCGTGGCAGCCAGTCTAAAAAACACTATCTTGGACTTCTCTGCATGTTTCCCAGGCGAGAAATTGGCAGCATGTTCAGAACCATGTTTCTGTGAATAACTCCTGAACCGTAAGTCCTAGACGCTCGCTCTTGGCTGCATTCGATTCAGCTCGTGGCAGCCAGTCTAAAAAACACTATCTTGGACTTCTCTGCATGTTTCCCAGACGAGAAATTGGCAGCATGTTCAGAACCATGTTTCTGTGAATAACTCCTGAACCGTAAGTCCTAGACGCTCGATCTTGGCGGCATTCGTCTCAGCGCCTGGCATTTAGTATAGGAGCACTGTGTTTGACTTCTCTGGATGTTTCCCAGGCGAGTTATTGACAAGTAAATCCTAGACGCTCGATCTTGGTTATTTTCGCTTTCGCGGCTGGCAGTAAAAGAAGCATGTTTCTGTGAATAACTCCTGAACCGTAAGTCCTAGACGCTCGCTCTTGGCTGCATTCGATTCAGCTCGTGGCAGCCAGTCTAAAAAACACTATCTTGGACTTCTCTGCATGTTTCCCAGGCGAGCAATTGGCAGCATGTTCAGAACCATGTTTCTGTGAATAACTCCTGAACCGTAAGTCCTAGACGCTCGCTCTTGGCTGCATTCGATTCAGCTCGTGGCAGCCAGTCTAAAAAACACTATCTTGGACTTCTCTGCATGTTTCCCAGGCGAGCAATTGGCAGCATGTTCAGAACCATGTTTCTGTGAATAACTCCTGAACCGTAAGTCCTAGACGCTCGCTCTTGGCTGCATTCGATTCAGCTCGTGGCAGCCAGTCTAAAAAACACTATCTTGGACTTCTCTGCATGTTCCTAAGGCAAATGTTTCTAAAGCTAATTCTTGAACCGTAAGTCCTAGACGCTCGATCTTGGCGGCATTCGTCTCAGCGCCAGGCAATTAGTATAGGAGCACTGTGTTTGACTTCTCTGGATGTTTCCCAGGCGAGTTATTGACAAGTAAATCCTAGACGCTCGATCTTGGTTATTTTCGCTTTCGCGGCTGGCAGTAAAAGAACCATGTTTCTGTGAATAACTCCTGAACCGTAAGTCCTAGACGCTCGCTCTTGGCTGCATTCGATTCAGCTCGTGGCAGCCAGTCTAAAAAACACTATCTTGGACTTCTCTGCATGTTTCCCAGGCGAGCAATTGGCAGCATGTTCAGAACCATGTTTCTGTGAATAACTCCTGAACCGTAAGTCCTAGACGCTCGCTCTTGGCTGCATTCGATTCAGCTCGTGGCAGCCAGTCTAAAAAACACTATCTTGGACTTCTCTGCATGTTCCTAAGGCAAATGTTTCTAAAGCTAATTCTTGAACCGTAAGTCCTAGACGCTCGATCTTGGCGGCATTCGTCTCAGCGCCAGGCAATTAGTATAGGAGCACTGTGTTTGACTTCTCTGGATGTTTCCCAGGCGAGTTATTGACAAGTAAATCCTAGACGCTCGATCTTGGTTATTTTCGCTTTCGCGGCTGGCAGTAAAAGAACCATGTTTCTGTGAATAACTCCTGAACCGTAAGTCCTAGACGGTCGCTCTTGGCTGCATTCGATTCAGCTCGTGGCAGCCAGTCTAAAAAACACTATCTTGGACTTCTCTGCTTGTTTCCCAGGCGAGCAATTGGCAGCATGTTCAGAACCATGTTTCTGTGAATAACTCCTGAACCATAAGTCCTAGACGCTCGCTCTTGGCTGCATTCGATTCAGCTCGTGGCAGCCAGTCTAAAAAACACTATCTTGGACTTCTCTGCATGTTTCCCAGGCGAGCAATTGGCAGCATGTTCAGAACCATGTTTCTGTGAATAACTCCTGAACCGTAAGTCCTAGACGCTCGCTCTTGGCTGCATTCGATTCAGCTCGTGGCAGCCAGTCTAAAAAACACTATCTTGGACTTCTCTGCATGTTTCCCAGGCGAGCAATTGGCAGCATGTTCAGAACCATGTTTCTGTGAATAACTCCTGAACCGTAAGTCCTAGACGCTCGCTCTTGGCTGCATTCGATTCAGCTCGTGGCAGCCAGTCTAAAAAACACTATCTTGGACTTCTCTGCATGTTTCCCAGGCGAGCAATTGGCAGCATGTTCAGAACCATGTTTCTGTGAATAACTCCTGAACCGTAAGTCCTAGACGCTCGCTCTTGGCTGCATTCGATTCAGCTCGTGGCAGCCAGTCTAAAAAACACTATCTTGGACTTCTCTGCATGTTTCCCAGGCGAGCAATTGGCAGCATGTTCAGAACCATGTTTCTGTGAATAACTCCTGAACCGTAAGTCCTAGACGCTCGCTCTTGGCTGCATTCGATTCAGCTCGTGGCAGCCAGTCTAAAAAACACTATCTTGGACTTCTCTGCATGTTTCCCAGGCGAGAAATTGGCAGCATGTTCAGAACCATGTTTCTGTGAATAACTCCTGAACCGTAAGTCCTAGACGCTCGCTCTTGGCTGCATTCGATTCAGCTCGTGGCAGCCAGTCTAAAAAACACTATCTTGGACTTCTCTGCATGTTTCCCAGACGAGAAATTGGCAGCATGTTCAGAACCATGTTTCTGTGAATAACTCCTGAACCGTAAGTCCTAGACGCTCGATCTTGGCGGCATTCGTCTCAGCGCCTGGCATTTAGTATAGGAGCACTGTGTTTGACTTCTCTGGATGTTTCCCAGGCGAGTTATTGACAAGTAAATCCTAGACGCTCGATCTTGGTTATTTTCGCTTTCGCGGCTGGCAGTAAAAGAAGCATGTTTCTGTGAATAACTCCTGAACCGTAAGTCCTAGACGCTCGCTCTTGGCTGCATTCGATTCAGCTCGTGGCAGCCAGTCTAAAAAACACTATCTTGGACTTCTCTGCATGTTTCCCAGGCGAGCAATTGGCAGCATGTTCAGAACCATGTTTCTGTGAATAACTCCTGAACCGTAAGTCCTAGACGCTCGCTCTTGGCTGCATTCGATTCAGCTCGTGGCAGCCAGTCTAAAAAACACTATCTTGGACTTCTCTGCATGTTTCCCAGGCGAGCAATTGGCAGCATGTTCAGAACCATGTTTCTGTGAATAACTCCTGAACCGTAAGTCCTAGACGCTCGCTCTTGGCTGCATTCGATTCAGCTCGTGGCAGCCAGTCTAAAAAACACTATCTTGGACTTCTCTGCATGTTCCTAAGGCAAATGTTTCTAAAGCTAATTCTTGAACCGTAAGTCCTAGACGCTCGATCTTGGCGGCATTCGTCTCAGCGCCAGGCAATTAGTATAGGAGCACTGTGTTTGACTTCTCTGGATGTTTCCCAGGCGAGTTATTGACAAGTAAATCCTAGACGCTCGATCTTGGTTATTTTCGCTTTCGCGGCTGGCAGTAAAAGAACCATGTTTCTGTGAATAACTCCTGAACCGTAAGTCCTAGACGCTCGCTCTTGGCTGCATTCGATTCAGCTCGTGGCAGCCAGTCTAAAAAACACTATCTTGGACTTCTCTGCATGTTTCCCAGGCGAGCAATTGGCAGCATGTTCAGAACCATGTTTCTGTGAATAACTCCTGAACCGTAAGTCCTAGACGCTCGCTCTTGGCTGCATTCGATTCAGCTCGTGGCAGCCAGTCTAAAAAACACTATCTTGGACTTCTCTGCATGTTCCTAAGGCAAATGTTTCTAAAGCTAATTCTTGAACCGTAAGTCCTAGACGCTCGATCTTGGCGGCATTCGTCTCAGCGCCAGGCAATTAGTATAGGAGCACTGTGTTTGACTTCTCTGGATGTTTCCCAGGCGAGTTATTGACAAGTAAATCCTAGACGCTCGATCTTGGTTATTTTCGCTTTCGCGGCTGGCAGTAAAAGAACCATGTTTCTGTGAATAACTCCTGAACCGTAAGTCCTAGACGGTCGCTCTTGGCTGCATTCGATTCAGCTCGTGGCAGCCAGTCTAAAAAACACTATCTTGGACTTCTCTGCTTGTTTCCCAGGCGAGCAATTGGCAGCATGTTCAGAACCATGTTTCTGTGAATAACTCCTGAACCATAAGTCCTAGACGCTCGCTCTTGGCTGCATTCGATTCAGCTCGTGGCAGCCAGTCTAAAAAACACTATCTTGGACTTCTCTGCATGTTTCCCAGGCGAGCAATTGGCAGCATGTTCAGAACCATGTTTCTGTGAATAACTCCTGAACCGTAAGTCCTAGACGCTCGCTCTTGGCTGCATTCGATTCAGCTCGTGGCAGCCAGTCTAAAAAACACTATCTTGGACTTCTCTGCATGTTTCCCAGGCGAGCAATTGGCAGCATGTTCAGAACCATGTTTCTGTGAATAACTCCTGAACCGTAAGTCCTAGACGCTCGCTCTTGGCTGCATTCGATTCAGCTCGTGGCAGCCAGTCTAAAAAACACTATCTTGGACTTCTCTGCATGTTCCTAAGGCAAATGTTTCTAAAGCTAATTCTTGAACCGTAAGTCCTAGACGCTCGATCTTGGCGGCATTCGTCTCAGCGCCACGCAATTAGTATAGGAGCACTGTGTTTGACTTCTCTGGATGTTTCCCAGGCGAGTTATTGACAAGTAAATCCTAGACGCTCGATCTTGGTTATTTTCGCTTTCGCGGCTGGCAGTAAAAGAACCATGTTTCTGTGAATAACTCCTGAACCGTAAGTCCTAGACGCTCGCTCTTGGCTGCATTCGATTCAGCTCGTGGCAGCCAGTCTAAAAAACACTATCTTGGACTTCTCTGCATGTTTCCCAGGCGAGAAATTGGCAACATGTTCAGAACCATGTTTCTGTGAATAACTCCTGAACCGTAAGTCCTAGACGCTCGCTCTTGGCTGCATTCGATTCAGCTCGTGGCAGCCAGTCTAAAAAACACTATCTCGGACTTCTCTGCATGTTTCCCAGGCGAGCAATTGGCAGCATGTTCAGAACCATATTTCTGTGAATAACTCCTGAACCGTAAGTCCTAGACGCTCGCTCTTGGCTGCATTCGATTCAGCTCGTGGCAGCCAGTCTAAAAAACACTATCTTGGACTTCTCTGCATGTTTCCCAGGCGAGAAATTGGCAGCATGTTCAGAACCATGTTTCTGTGAATAACTCCTGAACCGTAAGTCCTAGACGCTCGCTCTTGGCTGCATTCGATTCAGCTCGTGGCAGCCAGTCTAAAAAACACTATCTTGGACTTCTCTGCATGTTTCCCAGGCGAGCAATTGGCAGCATGTTCAGAACCATGTTTCTGTGAATAACTCCTGAACCGTAAGTCCTAGACGCTCGCTCTTGGCTGCATTCGATTCAGCTCGTGGCAGCCAGTCTAAAAAACACTATCTTGGACTTCTCTGCATGTTTCCCAGGCGAGCAATTGGCAGCATGTTCAGAACCATGTTTCTGTGAATAACTCCTGAACCGTAAGTCCTAGACGCTCGCTCTTGGCTGCATTCGATTCAGCTCGTGGCAGCCAGTCTAAAAAACACTATCTTGGACTTCTCTGCATGTTCCTAAGGCAAATGTTTCTAAAGCTAATTCTTGAACCGTAAGTCCTAGACGCTCGATCTTGGCGGCATTCGTCTCAGCGCCACGCAATTAGTATAGGAGCACTGTGTTTGACTTCTCTGGATGTTTCCCAGGCGAGTTATTGACAAGTAAATCCTAGACGCTCGATCTTGGTTATTTTCGCTTTCGCGGCTGGCAGTAAAAGAACCATGTTTCTGTGAATAACTCCTGAACCGTAAGTCCTAGACGCTCGCTCTTGGCTGCATTCGATTCAGCTCGTGGCAGCCAGTCTAAAAAACACTATCTTGGACTTCTCTGCATGTTTCCCAGGCGAGAAATTGGCAGCATGTTCAGAACCATGTTTCTGTGAATAACTCCTGAACCGTAAGTCCTAGACGCTCGCTCTTGGCTGCATTCGATTCAGCTCGTGGCAGCCAGTCTAAAAAACACTATCTCGGACTTCTCTGCATGTTTCCCAGGCGAGCAATTGGCAGCATGTTCAGAACCATATTTCTGTGAATAACTCCTGAACCGTAAGTCCTAGACGCTCGCTCTTGGCTGCATTCGATTCAGCTCGTGGCAGCCAGTCTAAAAAACACTATCTTGGACTTCTCTGCATGTTTCCCAGGCGAGAAATTGGCAGCATGTTCAGAACCATGTTTCTGTGAATAACTCCTGAACCGTAAGTCCTAGACGCTCGATCTTGGCGGCATTCGTCTCAGCGCCTGGCAATTAGTATAGGAGCACTGTGTTTGACTTCTCTGGATGTTTCCCAGGCGAGTTATTGACAAGTAAATCCTAGACGCTCGATCTTGGTTATTTTCGCTTTCGCGGCTGGCAGTAAAAGAACCATGTTTCTGTGAATAACTCCTGAACCGTAAGTCCTAGACGCTCGCTCTTGGCTGCATTCGATTCAGCTCGTGGCAGCCAGTCTAAAAAACACTATCTTGGACTTCTCTGCATGTTTCCCAGGCGAGCAATTGGCAGCATGTTCAGAACCATGTTTCTGTGAATAACTCCTGAACCGTAAGTCCTAGACGCTCGCTCTTGGCTGCATTCGATTCAGCTCGTGGCAGCCAGTCTAAAAAACACTATCTTGGACTTCTCTGCATGTTTCCCAGGCGAGAAATTGGCAGCATGTTCAGAACCATGTTTCTGTGAATAACTCCTGAACTGTAAGTCCTAGACGCTCGCTCTTGGCTGCATTCGATTCAGCTCGTGGCAGCCAGTCTAAAAAACACTATCTTGGACTTCTCTGCATGTTTCCCAGGCGAGAAATTGGCAGCATGTTCAGAACCATGTTTCTGTGAATAACTCCTGAACCGTAAGTCCTAGACGCTCGCTCTTGGCTGCATTCGATTCAGCTCGTGGCAGCCAGTCTAAAAAACACTATCTTGGACTTCTCTGCATGTTTCCCAGGCGAGCAATTGGCAGCATGTTCAGAACCATGTTTCTGTGAATAACTCCTGAACCGTAAGTCCTAGACGCTCGCTCTTGGCTGCATTCGATTCAGCTCGTGGCAGCCAGTCTAAAAAACACTATCTTGGACTTCTCTGCATGTTTCCCAGGCGAGAAATTGGCAGCATGTTCAGAACCATGTTTCTGTGAATAACTCCTGAACCGTAAGTCCTAGACGCTCGATCTTGGCGGCATTCGTCTCAGCGCCTGGCAATTAGTATAGGAGCACTGTGTTTGACTTCTCTGGATGTTTCCCAGGCGAGTTATTGACAAGTAAATCCTAGACGCTCGATCTTGGTTATTTTCGCTTTCGCGGCTGGCAGTAAAAAAACCATGTTTCTGTGAATAACTCCTGAACCGTAAGTCCTAGACGCTCGCTCTTGGCTGCATTCGATTCAGCTCGTGGCAGCCAGTCTAAAAAACACTATCTTGGACTTCTCTGCATGTTTCCCAGGCGAGAAATTGGCAACATGTTCAGAACCATGTTTCTGTGAATAACTCCTGAACCGTAAGTCCTAGACGCTCGCTCTTGGCTGCATTCGATTCAGCTCGTGGCAGCCAGTCTAAAAAACACTATCTCGGACTTCTCTGCATGTTTCCCAGGCGAGCAATTGGCAGCATGTTCAGAACCATATTTCTGTGAATAACTCCTGAACCGTAAGTCCTAGACGCTCGCTCTTGGCTGCATTCGATTCAGCTCGTGGCAGCCAGTCTAAAAAACACTATCTTGGACTTCTCTGCATGTTTCCCAGGCGAGAAATTGGCAGCATGTTCAGAACCATGTTTCTGTGAATAACTCCTGAACCGTAAGTCCTAGACGCTCGCTCTTGGCTGCATTCGATTCAGCTCGTGGCAGCCAGTCTAAAAAACACTATCTTGGACTTCTCTGCATGTTTCCCAGGCGAGCAATTGGCAGCATGTTCAGAACCATGTTTCTGTGAATAACTCCTGAACCGTAAGTCCTAGACGCTCGCTCTTGGCTGCATTCGATTCAGCTCGTGGCAGCCAGTCTAAAAAACTCTATCTTGGACTTCTCTGCATGTTTCCCAGGCGAGCAATTGGCAGCATGTTCAGAACCATGTTTCTGTGAATAACTCCTGAACCGTAAGTCCTAGACGCTCGCTCTTGGCTGCATTCGATTCAGCTCGTGGCAGCCAGTCTAAAAAACACTATCTTGGACTTCTCTGCATGTTCCTAAGGCAAATGTTTCTAAAGCTAATTCTTGAACCGTAAGTCCTAGACGCTCGATCTTGGCGGCATTCGTCTCAGCGCCACGCAATTAGTATAGGAGCACTGTGTTTGACTTCTCTGGATGTTTCCCAGGCGAGTTATTGACAAGTAAATCCTAGACGCTCGATCTTGGTTATTTTCGCTTTCGCGGCTGGCAGTAAAAGAACCATGTTTCTGTGAATAACTCCTGAACCGTAAGTCCTAGACGCTCGCTCTTGGCTGCATTCGATTCAGCTCGTGGCAGCCAGTCTAAAAAACACTATCTTGGACTTCTCTGCATGTTTCCCAGGCGAGAAATTGGCAGCATGTTCAGAACCATGTTTCTGTGAATAACTCCTGAACCGTAAGTCCTAGACGCTCGCTCTTGGCTGCATTCGATTCAGCTCGTGGCAGCCAGTCTAAAAAACACTATCTCGGACTTCTCTGCATGTTTCCCAGGCGAGCAATTGGCAGCATGTTCAGAACCATATTTCTGTGAATAACTCCTGAACCGTAAGTCCTAGACGCTCGCTCTTGGCTGCATTCGATTCAGCTCGTGGCAGCCAGTCTAAAAAACACTATCTTGGACTTCTCTGCATGTTTCCCAGGCGAGAAATTGGCAGCATGTTCAGAACCATGTTTCTGTGAATAACTCCTGAACCGTAAGTCCTAGACGCTCGATCTTGGCGGCATTCGTCTCAGCGCCTGGCAATTAGTATAGGAGCACTGTGTTTGACTTCTCTGGATGTTTCCCAGGCGAGTTATTGACAAGTAAATCCTAGACGCTCGATCTTGGTTATTTTCGCTTTCGCGGCTGGCAGTAAAAGAACCATGTTTCTGTGAATAACTCCTGAACCGTAAGTCCTAGACGCTCGCTCTTGGCTGCATTCGATTCAGCTCGTGGCAGCCAGTCTAAAAAACACTATCTTGGACTTCTCTGCATGTTTCCCAGGCGAGCAATTGGCAGCATGTTCAGAACCATGTTTCTGTGAATAACTCCTGAACCGTAAGTCCTAGACGCTCGCTCTTGGCTGCATTCGATTCAGCTCGTGGCAGCCAGTCTAAAAAACACTATCTTGGACTTCTCTGCATGTTTCCCAGGCGAGCAATTGGCAGCATGTTCAGAACCATGTTTCTGTGAATAACTCCTGAACCGTAAGTCCTAGACGCTCGATCTTGGCGGCATTCGTCTCAGCGCCTGGCAATTAGTATAGGAGCACTGTGTTTGACTTCTCTGGATGTTTCCCAGGCGAGTTATTGACAAGTAAATCCTAGACGCTCGATCTTGGTTATTTTCGCTTTCGCGGCTGGCAGTAAAAAAACCATGTTTCTGTGAATAACTCCTGAACCGTAAGTCCTAGACGCTCGCTCTTGGCTGCATTCGATTCAGCTCGTGGCAGCCAGTCTAAAAAACACTATCTTGGACTTCTCTGCATGTTTCCCAGGCGAGCAATTGGCAGCATGTTCAGAACCATGTTTCTGTGAATAACTCCTGAACCGTAAGTCCTAGACGCTCGCTCTTGGCTGCATTCGATTCAGCTCGTGGCAGCCAGTCTAAAAAACACTATCTTGGACTTCTCTGCATGTTTCCCAGGCGAGCAATTGGCAGCATGTTCAGAACCATGTTTCTGTGAATAACTCCTGAACCGTAAGTCCTAGACGCTCGCTCTTGGCTGCATTCGATTCAGCTCGTGGCAGCCAGTCTAAAAAACACTATCTTGGACTTCTCTGCATGTTTCCCAGGCGAGAAATTGGCAGCATGTTCAGAACCATGTTTCTGTGAATAACTCCTGAACCGTAAGTCCTAGACGCTCGCTCTTGGCTGCATTCGATTCAGCTCGTGGCAGCCAGTCTAAAAAACACTATCTTGGACTTCTCTGCATGTTTCCCAGGCGAGAAATTGGCAGCATGTTCAGAACCATGTTTCTGTGAATAACTCCTGAACCGTAAGTCCTAGACGCTCGATCTTGACGGCATTCGTCTCAGCGCCTGGCAATTAGTATAGGAGCACTGTGTTTGACTTCTCTGGATGTTTCCCAGGCGAGTTATTGACAAGTAAATCCTAGACGCTCGATCTTGGTTATTTTCGCTTTCGCGGCTGGCAGTAAAAAACCATGTTTCTGTGAATAACTCCTGAACCGTAAGTCCTAGACGCTCGCTCTTGGCTGCATTCGATTCAGCTCGTGGCAGCCAGTCTAAAAAACACTATCTTGGACTTCTCTGCATGTTTCCCAGGCGAGCAATTGGCAGCATGTTCAGAACCATGTTTCTGTGAATAACTCCTGAACCGTAAGTCCTAGACGCTCGCTCTTGGCTGCATTCGATTCAGCTCGTGGCAGCCAGTCTAAAAAACACTATCTTGGACTTCTCTGCATGTTTCCCAGGCGAGAAATTGGCAGCATGTTCAGAACCATGTTTCTGTGAATAACTCCTGAACCGTAAGTCCTAGACGCTCGCTCTTGGCTGCATTCGATTCAGCTCGTGGCAGCCAGTCTAAAAAACACTATCTTGGACTTCTCTGCATGTTTCCCAGGCGAGCAATTGGCAGCATGTTCAGAACCATGTTTCTGTGAATAACTCCTGAACCGTAAGTCCTAGACGCTCGATCTTGGCGGCATTCGTCTCAGCGCCTGGCAATTAGTATAGGAGCACTGTGTTTGACTTCTCTGGATGTTTCCCAGGCGAGTTATTGACAAGTAAATCCTAGACGCTCGATCTTGGTTATTTTCGCTTTCGCGGCTGGCAGTAAAAAAACCATGTTTCTGTGAATAACTCCTGAACCGTAAGTCCTAGACGCTCGCTCTTGGCTGCATTCGATTCAGCTCGTGGCAGCCAGTCTAAAAAACACTATCTTGGACTTCTCTGCATGTTTCCCAGGCGAGCAATTGGCAGCATGTTCAGAACCATGTTTCTGTGAATAACTCCTGAACCGTAAGTCCTAGACGCTCGCTCTTGGCTGCATTCGATTCAGCTCGTGGCAGCCAGTCTAAAAAACACTATCTTGGACTTCTCTGCATGTTTCCCAGGCGAGAAATTGGCAGCATGTTCAGAACCATGTTTCTGTGAATAACTCCTGAACCGTAAGTCCTAGACGCTCGCTCTTGGCTGCATTCGATTCAGCTCGTGGCAGCCAGTCTAAAAAACACTATCTCGGACTTCTCTGCATGTTTCCCAGGCGAGCAATTGGCAGCATGTTCAGAACCATGTTTCTGTGAATAACTCCTGAACCGTAAGTCCTAGACGCTCGCTCTTGGCTGCATTCGATTCAGCTCGTGGCAGCCAGTCTAAAAAACACTATCTTGGACTTCTCTGCATGTTTCCCAGGCGAGAAATTGGCAGCATGTTCAGAACCATGTTTCTGTGAATAACTCCTGAACCGTAAGTCCTAGACGCTCGATCTTGGCGGCATTCGTCTCAGCGCCTGGCAATTAGTATAGGAGCACTGTGTTTGACTTCTCTGGATGTTTCCCAGGCGAGTTATTGACAAGTAAATCCTAGACGCTCGATCTTGGTTATTTTCGCTTTCGCGGCTGGCAGTAAAAGAACCATGTTTCTGTGAATAACTCCTGAACCGTAAGTCCTAGACGCTCGCTCTTGGCTGCATTCGATTCAGCTCGTGGCAGCCAGTCTAAAAAACACTATCTTGGACTTCTCTGCATGTTTCCCAGGCGAGCAATTGGCAGCATGTTCAGAACCATGTTTCTGTGAATAACTCCTGAACCGTAAGTCCTAGACGCTCGCTCTTGGCTGCATTCGATTCAGCTCGTGGCAGCCAGTCTAAAAAACACTATCTTGGACTTCTCTGCATGTTTCCCAGGCGAGAAATTGGCAGCATGTTCAGAACCATGTTTCTGTGAATAACTCCTGAACCGTAAGTCCTAGACGCTCGATCTTGGCGGCATTCGTCTCAGCGCCTGGCAATTAGTATAGGAGCACTGTGTTTGACTTCTCTGGATGTTTCCCAGGCGAGTTATTGACAAGTAAATCCTAGACGCTCGATCTTGGTTATTTTCGCTTTCGCGGCTGGCAGTAAAAGAACCATGTTTCTGTGAATAACTCCTGAACCGTAAGTCCTAGACGCTCGCTCTTGGCTGCATTCGATTCAGCTCGTGGCAGCCAGTCTAAAAAACACTATCTTGGACTTCTCTGCATGTTTCCCAGGCGAGCAATTGGCAGCATGTTCAGAACCATGTTTCTGTGAATAACTCCTGAACCGTAAGTCCTAGACGCTCGCTCTTGGCTGCATTCGATTCAGCTCGTGGCAGCCAGTCTAAAAAACACTATCTCGGACTTCTCTGCATGTTTCCCAGGCGAGCAATTGGCAGCATGTTCAGAACCATGTTTCTGTGAATAACTCCTGAACCGTAAGTCCTAGACGCTCGCTCTTGGCTGCATTCGATTCAGCTCGTGGCAGCCAGTCTAAAAAAACACTATCTTGGACTTCTCTGCATGTTTCCCAGGCGAGAAATTGGCAGCATGTTCAGAACCATGTTTCTGTGAATAACTCCTGAACCGTAAGTCCTAGACGCTCGATCTTGGCGGCATTCGTCTCAGCGCCTGGCAATTAGTATAGGAGCACTGTGTTTGACTTCTCTGGATGTTTCCCAGGCGAGTTATTGACAAGTAAATCCTAGACGCTCGATCTTGGTTATTTTCGCTTTCGCGGCTGGCAGTAAAAAAACCATGTTTCTGTGAATAACTCCTGAACCGTAAGTCCTAGACGCTCGCTCTTGGCTGCATTCGATTCAGCTCGTGGCAGCCAGTCTAAAAAACACTATCTTGGACTTCTCTGCATGTTTCCCAGGCGAGCAATTGGCAGCATGTTCAGAACCATGTTTCTGTGAATAACTCCTGAACCGTAAGTCCTAGACGCTCGCTCTTGGCTGCATTCGATTCAGCTCGTGGCAGCCAGTCTAAAAAACACTATCTTGGACTTCTCTGCATGTTTCCCAGGCGAGAAATTGGCAGCATGTTCAGAACCATGTTTCTGTGAATAACTCCTGAACCGTAAGTCCTAGACGCTCGCTCTTGGCTGCATTCGATTCAGCTCGTGGCAGCCAGTCTAAAAAACACTATCTTGGACTTCTCTGCATGTTTCCCAGGCGAGCAATTGGCAGCATGTTCAGAACCATGTTTCTGTGAATAACTCCTGAACCGTAAGTCCTAGACGCTCGCTCTTGGCTGCATTCGATTCAGCTCGTGGCAGCCAGTCTAAAAAACACTATCTTGGACTTCTCTGCATGTTTCCCAGGCGAGAAATTGGCAGCATGTTCAGAACCATGTTTCTGTGAATAACTCCTGAACCGTAAGTCCTAGACGCTCGATCTTGGCGGCATTCGTCTCAGCGCCTGGCAATTAGTATAGGAGCACTGTGTTTGACTTCTCTGGATGTTTCCCAGGCGAGTTATTGACAAGTAAATCCTAGACGCTCGATCTTGGTTATTTTCGCTTTCGCGGCTGGCAGTAAAAGAACCATGTTTCTGTGAATAACTCCTGAACCGTAAGTCCTAGACGCTCGCTCTTGGCTGCATTCGATTCAGCTCGTGGCAGCCAGTCTAAAAAACACTATCTTGGACTTCTCTGCATGTTTCCCAGGCGAGCAATTGGCAGCATGTTCAGAACCATGTTTCTGTGAATAACTCCTGAACCGTAAGTCCTAGACGCTCGCTCTTGGCTGCATTCGATTCAGCTCGTGGCAGCCAGTCTAAAAAACACTATCTCGGACTTCTCTGCATGTTTCCCAGGCGAGCAATTGGCAGCATGTTCAGAACCATGTTTCTGTGAATAACTCCTGAACCGTAAGTCCTAGACGCTCGCTCTTGGCTGCATTCGATTCAGCTCGTGGCAGCCAGTCTAAAAAACACTATCTTGGACTTCTCTGCATGTTTCCCAGGCGAGAAATTGGCAGCATGTTCAGAACCATGTTTCTGTGAATAACTCCTGAACCGTAAGTCCTAGACGCTCGATCTTGGCGGCATTCGTCTCAGCGCCTGGCAATTAGTATAGGAGCACTGTGTTTGACTTCTCTGGATGTTTCCCAGGCGAGTTATTGACAAGTAAATCCTAGACGCTCGATCTTGGTTATTTTCGCTTTCGCGGCTGGCAGTAAAAAAACCATGTTTCTGTGAATAACTCCTGAACCGTAAGTCCTAGACGCTCGCTCTTGGCTGCATTCGATTCAGCTCGTGGCAGCCAGTCTAAAAAACACTATCTTGGACTTCTCTGCATGTTTCCCAGGCGAGCAATTGGCAGCATGTTCAGAACCATGTTCTGTGAATAACTCCTGAACCGTAAGTCCTAGACGCTCGCTCTTGGCTGCATTCGATTCAGCTCGTGGCAGCCAGTCTAAAAAACACTATCTTGGACTTCTCTGCATGTTCCTAAGGCAAATGTTTCTAAAGCTAATTCTTGAACCGTAAGTCCTAGACGCTCGATCTTGGCGGCATTCGTCTCAGCGCCACGCAATTAGTATAGGAGCACTGTGTTTGACTTCTCTGGATGTTTCCCAGGCGAGTTATTGACAAGTAAATCCTAGACGCTCGATCTTGGTTATTTTCGCTTTCGCGGCTGGCAGTAAAAGAACCATGTTTCTGTGAATAACTCCTGAACCGTAAGTCCTAGACGCTCGCTCTTGGCTGCATTCGATTCAGCTCGTGGCAGCCAGTCTAAAAAACACTATCTTGGACTTCTCTGCATGTTTCCCAGGCGAGAAATTGGCAGCATGTTCAGAACCATGTTTCTGTGAATAACTCCTGAACCGTAAGTCCTAGACGCTCGCTCTTGGCTGCATTCGATTCAGCTCGTGGCAGCCAGTCTAAAAAACACTATCTCGGACTTCTCTGCATGTTTCCCAGGCGAGCAATTGGCAGCATGTTCAGAACCATATTTCTGTGAATAACTCCTGAACCGTAAGTCCTAGACGCTCGCTCTTGGCTGCATTCGATTCAGCTCGTGGCAGCCAGTCTAAAAAACACTATCTTGGACTTCTCTGCATGTTTCCCAGACGAGAAATTGGCAGCATGTTCAGAACCATGTTTCTGTGAATAACTCCTGAACCGTAAGTCCTAGACGCTCGATCTTGGCGGCATTCGTCTCAGCGCCTGGCAATTAGTATAGGAGCACTGTGTTTGACTTCTCTGGATGTTTCCCAGGCGAGTTATTGACAAGTAAATCCTAGACGCTCGATCTTGGTTATTTTCGCTTTCGCGGCTGGCAGTAAAAAAACCATGTTTCTGTGAATAACTCCTGAACCGTAAGTCCTAGACGCTCGCTCTTGGCTGCATTCGATTCAGCTCGTGGCAGCCAGTCTAAAAAACACTATCTTGGACTTCTCTGCATGTTTCCCAGGCGAGCAATTGGCAGCATGTTCAGAACCATGTTTCTGTGAATAACTCCTGAACCGTAAGTCCTAGACGCTCGCTCTTGGCTGCATTCGATTCAGCTCGTGGCAGCCAGTCTAAAAAAACACTATCTTGGACTTCTCTGCATGTTTCCCAGGCGAGCAATTGGCAGCATGTTCAGAACCATGTTTCTGTGAATAACTCCTGAACCGTAAGTCCTAGACGCTCGATCTTGGCGGCATTCGTCTCAGCGCCTGGCAATTAGTATAGGAGCACTGTGTTTGACTTCTCTGGATGTTTCCCAGGCGAGTTATTGACAAGTAAATCCTAGACGCTCGATCTTGGTTATTTTCGCTTTCGCGGCTGGCAGTAAAAAAACCATGTTTCTGTGAATAACTCCTGAACCGTAAGTCCTAGACGCTCGCTCTTGGCTGCATTCGATTCAGCTCGTGGCAGCCAGTCTAAAAAACACTATCTTGGACTTCTCTGCATGTTTCCCAGGCGAGCAATTGGCAGCATGTTCAGAACCATGTTTCTGTGAATAACTCCTGAACCGTAAGTCCTAGACGCTCGCTCTTGGCTGCATTCGATTCAGCTCGTGGCAGCCAGTCTAAAAAACACTATCTTGGACTTCTCTGCATGTTTCCCAGGCGAGCAATTGGCAGCATGTTCAGAACCATGTTTCTGTGAATAACTCCTGAACCGTAAGTCCTAGACGCTCGCTCTTGGCTGCATTCGATTCAGCTCGTGGCAGCCAGTCTAAAAAACACTATCTTGGACTTCTCTGCATGTTTCCCAGGCGAGAAATTGGCAGCATGTTCAGAACCATGTTTCTGTGAATAACTCCTGAACCGTAAGTCCTAGACGCTCGCTCTTGGCTGCATTCGATTCAGCTCGTGGCAGCCAGTCTAAAAAACACTATCTTGGACTTATCTGCATGTTTCCCAGGCGAGCAATTGGCAGCATGTTCAGAACCATGTTTCTGTGAATAACTCCTGAACCGTAAGTCCTAGACGCTCGATCTTGGCGGCATTCGTCTCAGCGCCTGGCAATTAGTATAGGAGCACTGTGTTTGACTTCTCTGGATGTTTCCCAGGCGAGTTATTGACAAGTAAATCCTAGACGCTCGATCTTGGTTATTTTCGCTTTCGCGGCTGGCAGTAAAAAAACCATGTTTCTGTGAATAACTCCTGAACCGTAAGTCCTAGACGCTCGCTCTTGGCTGCATTCGATTCAGCTCGTGGCAGCCAGTCTAAAAAACACTATCTTGGACTTCTCTGCATGTTTCCCAGGCGAGCAATTGGCAGCATGTTCAGAACCATGTTTCTGTGAATAACTCCTGAACCGTAAGTCCTAGACGCTCGCTCTTGGCTGCATTCGATTCAGCTCGTGGCAGCCAGTCTAAAAAACACTATCTTGGACTTCTCTGCATGTTTCCCAGGCGAGAAATTGGCAGCATGTTCAGAACCATGTTTCTGTGAATAACTCCTGAACCGTAAGTCCTAGACGCTCGCTCTTGGCTGCATTCGATTCAGCTCGTGGCAGCCAGTCTAAAAAACACTATCTTGGACTTCTCTGCATGTTTCCCAGGCGAGCAATTGGCAGCATGTTCAGAACCATGTTTCTGTGAATAACTCCTGAACCGTAAGTCCTAGACGCTCGATCTTGGCGGCATTCGTCTCAGCGCCTGGCAATTAGTATAGGAGCACTGTGTTTGACTTCTCTGGATGTTTCCCAGGCGAGTTATTGACAAGTAAATCCTAGACGCTCGATCTTGGTTATTTTCGCTTTCGCGGCTGGCAGTAAAAAAACCATGTTTCTGTGAATAACTCCTGAACCGTAAGTCCTAGACGCTCGCTCTTGGCTGCATTCGATTCAGCTCGTGGCAGCCAGTCTAAAAAACACTATCTTGGACTTCTCTGCATGTTTCCCAGGCGAGCAATTGGCAGCATGTTCAGAACCATGTTTCTGTGAATAACTCCTGAACCGTAAGTCCTAGACGCTCGCTCTTGGCTGCATTCGATTCAGCTCGTGGCAGCCAGTCTAAAAAACACTATCTTGGACTTCTCTGCATGTTTCCCAGGCGAGAAATTGGCAGCATGTTCAGAACCATGTTTCTGTGAATAACTCCTGAACCGTAAGTCCTAGACGCTCGCTCTTGGCTGCATTCGATTCAGCTCGTGGCAGCCAGTCTAAAAAACACTATCTCGGACTTCTCTGCATGTTTCCCAGGCGAGCAATTGGCAGCATGTTCAGAACCATGTTTCTGTGAATAACTCCTGAACCGTAAGTCCTAGACGCTCGCTCTTGGCTGCATTCGATTCAGCTCGTGGCAGCCAGTCTAAAAAACACTATCTTGGACTTCTCTGCATGTTTCCCAGGCGAGAAATTGGCAGCATGTTCAGAACCATGTTTCTGTGAATAACTCCTGAACCGTAAGTCCTAGACGCTCGATCTTGGCGGCATTCGTCTCAGCGCCTGGCAATTAGTATAGGAGCACTGTGTTTGACTTCTCTGGATGTTTCCCAGGCGAGTTATTGACAAGTAAATCCTAGACGCTCGATCTTGGTTATTTTCGCTTTCGCGGCTGGCAGTAAAAGAACCATGTTTCTGTGAATAACTCCTGAACCGTAAGTCCTAGACGCTCGCTCTTGGCTGCATTCGATTCAGCTCGTGGCAGCCAGTCTAAAAAACACTATCTTGGACTTCTCTGCATGTTTCCCAGACGAGCAATTGGCAGCATGTTCAGAACCATGTTTCTGTGAATAACTCCTGAACCGTAAGTCCTAGACGCTCGCTCTTGGCTGCATTCGATTCAGCTCGTGGCAGCCAGTCTAAAAAACACTATCTCGGACTTCTCTGCATGTTTCCCAGGCGAGCAATTGGCAGCATGTTCAGAACCATGTTTCTGTGAATAACTCCTGAACCGTAAGTCCTAGACGCTCGCTCTTGGCTGCATTCGATTCAGCTCGTGGCAGCCAGTCTAAAAAACACTATCTTGGACTTCTCTGCATGTTTCCCAGGCGAGAAATTGGCAGCATGTTCAGAACCATGTTTCTGTGAATAACTCCTGAACCGTAAGTCCTAGACGCTCGATCTTGGCGGCATTCGTCTCAGCGCCTGGCAATTAGTATAGGAGCACTGTGTTTGACTTCTCTGGATGTTTCCCAGGCGAGTTATTGACAAGTAAATCCTAGACGCTCGATCTTGGTTATTTTCGCTTTCGCGGCTGGCAGTAAAAAAACCATGTTTCTGTGAATAACTCCTGAACCGTAAGTCCTAGACGCTCGCTCTTGGCTGCATTCGATTCAGCTCGTGGCAGCCAGTCTAAAAAACACTATCTTGGACTTCTCTGCATGTTTCCCAGGCGAGAAATTGGCAGCATGTTCAGAACCATGTTTCTGTGAATAACTCCTGAACCGTAAGTCCTAGACGCTCGCTCTTGGCTGCATTCGATTCAGCTCGTGGCAGCCAGTCTAAAAAACACTATCTTGGACTTCTCTGCATGTTTCCCAGGCGAGCAATTGGCAGCATGTTCAGAACCATGTTTCTGTGAATAACTCCTGAACCGTAAGTCCTAGACGCTCGCTCTTGGCTGCATTCGATTCAGCTCGTGGCAGCCAGTCTAAAAAACACTATCTTGGACTTCTCTGCATGTTTCCCAGGCGAGAAATTGGCAGCATGTTCAGAACCATGTTTCTGTGAATAACTCCTGAACCGTAAGTCCTAGACGCTCGCTCTTGGCTGCATTCGATTCAGCTCGTGGCAGCCAGTCTAAAAAACACTATCTTGGACTTCTCTGCATGTTTCCCAGGCGAGCAATTGGCAGCATGTTCAGAACCATGTTTCTGTGAATAACTCCTGAACCGTAAGTCCTAGACGCTCGCTCTTGGCTGCATTCGATTCAGCTCGTGGCAGCCAGTCTAAAAAACACTATATTGGACTTCTCTGCATGTTTCCCAGGCGAGAAATTGGCAGCATGTTCAGAACCATGTTTCTGTGAATAACTCCTGAACCGTAAGTCCTAGACGCTCGATCTTGGCGGCATTCGTCTCAGCGCCTGGCAATTAGTATAGGAGCACTGTGTTTGACTTCTCTGGATGTTTCCCAGGCGAGTTATTGACAAGTAAATCCTAGACGCTCGATCTTGGTTATTTTCGCTTTCGCGGCTGGCAGTAAAAGAACCATGTTTCTGTGAATAACTCCTGAACCGTAAGTCCTAGACGCTCGCTCTTGGCTGCATTCGATTCAGCTCGTGGCAGCCAGTCTAAAAAACACTATCTTGGACTTCTCTGCATGTTTCCCAGGCGAGCAATTGGCAGCATGTTCAGAACCATGTTTCTGTGAATAACTCCTGAACCGTAAGTCCTAGACGCTCGCTCTTGGCTGCATTCGATTCAGCTCGTGGCAGCCAGTCTAAAAAACACTATCTCGGACTTCTCTGCATGTTTCCCAGGCGAGCAATTGGCAGCATGTTCAGAACCATGTTTCTGTGAATAACTCCTGAACCGTAAGTCCTAGACGCTCGCTCTTGGCTGCATTCGATTCAGCTCGTGGCAGCCAGTCTAAAAAACACTATCTTGGACTTCTCTGCATGTTTCCCAGGCGAGAAATTGGCAGCATGTTCAGAACCATGTTTCTGTGAATAACTCCTGAACCGTAAGTCCTAGACGCTCGCTCTTGGCTGCATTCGATTCAGCTCGTGGCAGCCAGTCTAAAAAACACTATCTTGGACTTCTCTGCATGTTTCCCAGGCGAGCAATTGGCAGCATGTTCAGAACCATGTTTCTGTGAATAACTCCTGAACCGTAAGTCCTAGACGCTCGCTCTTGGCTGCATTCGATTCAGCTCGTGGCAGCCAGTCTAAAAAACACTATCTTGGACTTCTCTGCATGTTTCCCAGGCGAGAAATTGGCAGCATGTTCAGAACCATGTTTCTGTGAATAACTCCTGAACCGTAAGTCCTAGACGCTCGCTCTTGGCTGCATTCGATTCAGCTCGTGGCAGCCAGTCTAAAAAACACTATCTTGGACTTCTCTGCATGTTTCCCAGGCGAGCAATTGGCAGCATGTTCAGAACCATGTTTCTGTGAATAACTCCTGAACCGTAAGTCCTAGACGCTCGCTCTTGGCTGCATTCGATTCAGCTCGTGGCAGCCAGTCTAAAAAACACTATATTGGACTTCTCTGCATGTTTCCCAGGCGAGAAATTGGCAGCATGTTCAGAACCATGTTTCTGTGAATAACTCCTGAACCGTAAGTCCTAGACGCTCGATCTTGGCGGCATTCGTCTCAGCGCCTGGCAATTAGTATAGGAGCACTGTGTTTGACTTCTCTGGATGTTTCCCAGGCGAGTTATTGACAAGTAAATCCTAGACGCTCGATCTTGGTTATTTTCGCTTTCGCGGCTGGCAGTAAAAGAACCATGTTTCTGTGAATAACTCCTGAACCGTAAGTCCTAGACGCTCGCTCTTGGCTGCATTCGATTCAGCTCGTGGCAGCCAGTCTAAAAAACACTATCTTGGACTTCTCTGCATGTTTCCCAGGCGAGCAATTGGCAGCATGTTCAGAACCATGTTTCTGTGAATAACTCCTGAACCGTAAGTCCTAGACGCTCGCTCTTGGCTGCATTCGATTCAGCTCGTGGCAGCCAGTCTAAAAAACACTATCTCGGACTTCTCTGCATGTTTCCCAGGCGAGCAATTGGCAGCATGTTCAGAACCATGTTTCTGTGAATAACTCCTGAACCGTAAGTCCTAGACGCTCGCTCTTGGCTGCATTCGATTCAGCTCGTGGCAGCCAGTCTAAAAAACACTATCTTGGACTTCTCTGCATGTTTCCCAGGCGAGAAATTGGCAGCATGTTCAGAACCATGTTTCTGTGAATAACTCCTGAACCGTAAGTCCTAGACGCTCGATCTTGGCGGCATTCGTCTCAGCGCCTGGCAATTAGTATAGGAGCACTGTGTTTGACTTCTCTGGATGTTTCCCAGGCGAGTTATTGACAAGTAAATCCTAGACGCTCGATCTTGGTTATTTTCGCTTTCGCGGCTGGCAGTAAAAAAACCATGTTTCTGTGAATAACTCCTGAACCGTAAGTCCTAGACGCTCGCTCTTGGCTGCATTCGATTCAGCTCGTGGCAGCCAGTCTAAAAAACACTATCTTGGACTTCTCTGCATGTTTCCCAGGCGAGCAATTGGCAGCATGTTCAGAACCATGTTTCTGTGAATAACTCCTGAACCGTAAGTCCTAGACGCTCGCTCTTGGCTGCATTCGATTCAGCTCGTGGCAGCCAGTCTAAAAAACACTATCTTGGACTTCTCTGCATGTTTCCCAGGCGAGAAATTGGCAGCATGTTCAGAACCATGTTTCTGTGAATAACTCCTGAACCGTAAGTCCTAGACGCTCGCTCTTGGCTGCATTCGATTCAGCTCGTGGCAGCCAGTCTAAAAAACACTATCTTGGACTTCTCTGCATGTTCCTAAGGCAAATGTTTCTAAAGCTAATTCTTGAACCGTAAGTCCTAGACGCTCGATCTTGGCGGCATTCGTCTCAGCGCCACGCAATTAGTATAGGAGCACTGTGTTTGACTTCTCTGGATGTTTCCCAGGCGAGTTATTGACAAGTAAATCCTAGACGCTCGATCTTGGTTATTTTCGCTTTCGCGGCTGGCAGTAAAAGAACCATGTTTCTGTGAATAACTCCTGAACCGTAAGTCCTAGACGCTCGCTCTTGGCTGCATTCGATTCAGCTCGTGGCAGCCAGTCTAAAAAACACTATCTTGGACTTCTCTGCATGTTTCCCAGGCGAGAAATTGGCAGCATGTTCAGAACCATGTTTCTGTGAATAACTCCTGAACCGTAAGTCCTAGACGCTCGCTCTTGGCTGCATTCGATTCAGCTCGTGGCAGCCAGTCTAAAAAACACTATCTCGGACTTCTCTGCATGTTTCCCAGGCGAGCAATTGGCAGCATGTTCAGAACCATATTTCTGTGAATAACTCCTGAACCGTAAGTCCTAGACGCTCGCTCTTGGCTGCATTCGATTCAGCTCGTGGCAGCCAGTCTAAAAAACACTATCTTGGACTTCTCTGCATGTTTCCCAGGCGAGAAATTGGCAGCATGTTCAGAACCATGTTTCTGTGAATAACTCCTGAACCGTAAGTCCTAGACGCTCGATCTTGGCGGCATTCGTCTCAGCGCCTGGCATTTAGTATAGGAGCACTGTGTTTGACTTCTCTGGATGTTTCCCAGGCGAGTTATTGACAAGTAAATCCTAGACGCTCGATCTTGGTTATTTTCGCTTTCGCGGCTGGCAGTAAAAGAACCATGTTTCTGTGAATAACTCCTGAACCGTAAGTCCTAGACGCTCGCTCTTGGCTGCATTCGATTCAGCTCGTGGCAGCCAGTCTAAAAAACACTATCTTGGACTTCTCTGCATGTTTCCCAGGCGAGCAATTGGCAGCATGTTCAGAACCATGTTTCTGTGAATAACTCCTGAACCGTAAGTCCTAGACGCTCGCTCTTGGCTGCATTCGATTCAGCTCGTGGCAGCCAGTCTAAAAAACACTATCTTGGACTTCTCTGCATGTTTCCCAGGCGAGAAATTGGCAGCATGTTCAGAACCATGTTTCTGTGAATAACTCCTGAACCGTAAGTCCTAGACGCTCGCTCTTGGCTGCATTCGATTCAGCTCGTGGCAGCCAGTCTAAAAAACACTATCTTGGACTTCTCTGCATGTTTCCCAGGCGAGAAATTGGCAGCATGTTCAGAACCATGTTTCTGTGAATAACTCCTGAACCGTAAGTCCTAGACGCTCGATCTTGGCGGCATTCGTCTCAGCGCCTGGCATTTAGTATAGGAGCACTGTGTTTGACTTCTCTGGATGTTTCCCAGGCGAGTTATTGACAAGTAAATCCTAGACGCTCGATCTTGGTTATTTTCGCTTTCGCGGCTGGCAGTAAAAGAACCATGTTTCTGTGAATAACTCCTGAACCGTAAGTCCTAGACGCTCGCTCTTGGCTGCATTCGATTCAGCTCGTGGCAGCCAGTCTAAAAAACACTATCTTGGACTTCTCTGCATGTTTCCCAGGCGAGCAATTGGCAGCATGTTCAGAACCATGTTTCTGTGAATAACTCCTGAACCGTAAGTCCTAGACGCTCGCTCTTGGCTGCATTCGATTCAGCTCGTGGCAGCCAGTCCAAAAAACACTATCTTGGACTTCTCTGCATGTTTCCCAGGCGAGAAATTGGCAGCATGTTCAGAACCATGTTTCTGTGAATAACTCCTGAACCGTAAGTCCTAGACGCTCGCTCTTGGCTGCATTCGATTCAGCTCGTGGCAGCCAGTCTAAAAAACACTATCTTGGACTTCTCTGCATGTTTCCCAGACGAGAAATTGGCAGCATGTTCAGAACCATGTTTCTGTGAATAACTCCTGAACCGTAAGTCCTAGACGCTCGATCTTGGCGGCATTCGTCTCAGCGCCTGGCAATTAGTATAGGAGCACTGTGTTTGACTTCTCTGGATGTTTCCCAGGCGAGTTATTGACAAGTAAATCCTAGACGCTCGATCTTGGTTATTTTCGCTTTCGCGGCTGGCAGTAAAAAAACCATGTTTCTGTGAATAACTCCTGAACCGTAAGTCCTAGACGCTCGCTCTTGGCTGCATTCGATTCAGCTCGTGGCAGCCAGTCTAAAAAACACTATCTTGGACTTCTCTGCATGTTTCCCAGGCGAGCAATTGGCAGCATGTTCAGAACCATGTTTCTGTGAATAACTCCTGAACCGTAAGTCCTAGACGCTCGCTCTTGGCTGCATTCGATTCAGCTCGTGGCAGCCAGTCTAAAAAACACTATCTTGGACTTCTCTGCATGTTTCCCAGGCGAGCAATTGGCAGCATGTTCAGAACCATGTTTCTGTGAATAACTCCTGAACCGTAAGTCCTAGACGCTCGATCTTGGCGGCATTCGTCTCAGCGCCTGGCAATTAGTATAGGAGCACTGTGTTTGACTTCTCTGGATGTTTCCCAGGCGAGTTATTGACAAGTAAATCCTAGACGCTCGATCTTGGTTATTTTCGCTTTCGCGGCTGGCAGTAAAAAAACCATGTTTCTGTGAATAACTCCTGAACCGTAAGTCCTAGACGCTCGCTCTTGGCTGCATTCGATTCAGCTCGTGGCAGCCAGTCTAAAAAACACTATCTTGGACTTCTCTGCATGTTTCCCAGGCGAGCAATTGGCAGCATGTTCAGAACCATGTTTCTGTGAATAACTCCTGAACCGTAAGTCCTAGACGCTCGCTCTTGGCTGCATTCGATTCAGCTCGTGGCAGCCAGTCTAAAAAACACTATCTTGGACTTCTCTGCATGTTTCCCAGGCGAGAAATTGGCAGCATGTTCAGAACCATGTTTCTGTGAATAACTCCTGAACCGTAAGTCCTAGACGCTCGCTCTTGGCTGCATTCGATTCAGCTCGTGGCAGCCAGTCTAAAAAACACTATCTTGGACTTCTCTGCATGTTTCCCAGGCGAGAAATTGGCAGCATGTTCAGAACCATGTTTCTGTGAATAACTCCTGAACCGTAAGTCCTAGACGCTCGATCTTGGCGGCATTCGTCTCAGCGCCTGGCAATTAGTATAGGAGCACTGTGTTTGACTTCTCTGGATGTTTCCCAGGCGAGTTATTGACAAGTAAATCCTAGACGCTCGATCTTGGTTATTTTCGCTTTCGCGGCTGGCAGTAAAAGAACCATGTTTCTGTGAATAACTCCTGAACCGTAAGTCCTAGACGCTCGCTCTTGGCTGCATTCGATTCAGCTCGTGGCAGCCAGTCTAAAAAACACTATCTTGGACTTCTCTGCATGTTTCCCAGGCGAGCAATTGGCAGCATGTTCAGAACCATGTTTCTGTGAATAACTCCTGAACCGTAAGTCCTAGACGCTCGCTCTTGGCTGCATTCGATTCAGCTCGTGGCAGCCAGTCTAAAAAACACTATCTTGGACTTCTCTGCATGTTTCCCAGGCGAGCAATTGGCAGCATGTTCAGAACCATGTTTCTGTGAATAACTCCTGAACCGTAAGTCCTAGACGCTCGATCTTGGCGGCATTCGTCTCAGCGCCTGGCAATTAGTATAGGAGCACTGTGTTTGACTTCTCTGGATGTTTCCCAGGCGAGTTATTGACAAGTAAATCCTAGACGCTCGATCTTGGTTATTTTCGCTTTCGCGGCTGGCAGTAAAAAAACCATGTTTCTGTGAATAACTCCTGAACCGTAAGTCCTAGACGCTCGCTCTTGGCTGCATTCGATTCAGCTCGTGGCAGCCAGTCTAAAAAACACTATCTTGGACTTCTCTGCATGTTTCCCAGGCGAGCAATTGGCAGCATGTTCAGAACCATGTTTCTGTGAATAACTCCTGAACCGTAAGTCCTAGACGCTCGCTCTTGGCTGCATTCGATTCAGCTCGTGGCAGCCAGTCTAAAAAACACTATCTTGGACTTCTCTGCATGTTTCCCAGGCGAGAAATTGGCAGCATGTTCAGAACCATGTTTCTGTGAATAACTCCTGAACCGTAAGTCCTAGACGCTCGCTCTTGGCTGCATTCGATTCAGCTCGTGGCAGCCAGTCTAAAAAACACTATCTTGGACTTCTCTGCATGTTTCCCAGACGAGAAATTGGCAGCATGTTCAGAACCATGTTTCTGTGAATAACTCCTGAACCGTAAGTCCTAGACGCTCGATCTTGGCGGCATTCGTCTCAGCGCCTGGCATTTAGTATAGGAGCACTGTGTTTGACTTCTCTGGATGTTTCCCAGGCGAGTTATTGACAAGTAAATCCTAGACGCTCGATCTTGGTTATTTTCGCTTTCGCGGCTGGCAGTAAAAGAAGCATGTTTCTGTGAATAACTCCTGAACCGTAAGTCCTAGACGCTCGCTCTTGGCTGCATTCGATTCAGCTCGTGGCAGCCAGTCTAAAAAACACTATCTTGGACTTCTCTGCATGTTTCCCAGGCGAGCAATTGGCAGCATGTTCAGAACCATGTTTCTGTGAATAACTCCTGAACCGTAAGTCCTAGACGCTCGCTCTTGGCTGCATTCGATTCAGCTCGTGGCAGCCAGTCTAAAAAACACTATCTTGGACTTCTCTGCATGTTTCCCAGGCGAGCAATTGGCAGCATGTTCAGAACCATGTTTCTGTGAATAACTCCTGAACCGTAAGTCCTAGACGCTCGCTCTTGGCTGCATTCGATTCAGCTCGTGGCAGCCAGTCTAAAAAACACTATCTTGGACTTCTCTGCATGTTCCTAAGGCAAATGTTTCTAAAGCTAATTCTTGAACCGTAAGTCCTAGACGCTCGATCTTGGCGGCATTCGTCTCAGCGCCAGGCAATTAGTATAGGAGCACTGTGTTTGACTTCTCTGGATGTTTCCCAGGCGAGTTATTGACAAGTAAATCCTAGACGCTCGATCTTGGTTATTTTCGCTTTCGCGGCTGGCAGTAAAATAACCATGTTTCTGTGAATAACTCCTGAACCGTAAGTCCTAGACGCTCGCTCTTGGCTGCATTCGATTCAGCTCGTGGCAGCCAGTCTAAAAAACACTATCTTGGACTTCTCTGCATGTTTCCCAGGCGAGCAATTGGCAGCATGTTCAGAACCATGTTTCTGTGAATAACTCCTGAACCGTAAGTCCTAGACGCTCGCTCTTGGCTGCATTCGATTCAGCTCGTGGCAGCCAGTCTAAAAAACACTATCTTGGACTTCTCTGCATGTTCCTAAGGCAAATGTTTCTAAAGCTAATTCTTGAACCGTAAGTCCTAGACGCTCGATCTTGGCGGCATTCGTCTCAGCGCCAGGCAATTAGTATAGGAGCACTGTGTTTGACTTCTCTGGATGTTTCCCAGGCGAGTTATTGACAAGTAAATCCTAGACGCTCGATCTTGGTTATTTTCGCTTTCGCGGCTGGCAGTAAAAGAACCATGTTTCTGTGAATAACTCCTGAACCGTAAGTCCTAGACGGTCGCTCTTGGCTGCATTCGATTCAGCTCGTGGCAGCCAGTCTAAAAAACACTATCTTGGACTTCTCTGCTTGTTTCCCAGGCGAGCAATTGGCAGCATGTTCAGAACCATGTTTCTGTGAATAACTCCTGAACCATAAGTCCTAGACGCTCGCTCTTGGCTGCATTCGATTCAGCTCGTGGCAGCCAGTCTAAAAAACACTATCTTGGACTTCTCTGCATGTTTCCCAGGCGAGCAATTGGCAGCATGTTCAGAACCATGTTTCTGTGAATAACTCCTGAACCGTAAGTCCTAGACGCTCGCTCTTGGCTGCATTCGATTCAGCTCGTGGCAGCCAGTCTAAAAAACACTATCTTGGACTTCTCTGCATGTTTCCCAGGCGAGCAATTGGCAGCATGTTCAGAACCATGTTTCTGTGAATAACTCCTGAACCGTAAGTCCTAGACGCTCGCTCTTGGCTGCATTCGATTCAGCTCGTGGCAGCCAGTCTAAAAAACACTATCTTGGACTTCTCTGCATGTTCCTAAGGCAAATGTTTCTAAAGCTAATTCTTGAACCGTAAGTCCTAGACGCTCGATCTTGGCGGCATTCGTCTCAGCGCCACGCAATTAGTATAGGAGCACTGTGTTTGACTTCTCTGGATGTTTCCCAGGCGAGTTATTGACAAGTAAATCCTAGACGCTCGATCTTGGTTATTTTCGCTTTCGCGGCTGGCAGTAAAAGAACCATGTTTCTGTGAATAACTCCTGAACCGTAAGTCCTAGACGCTCGCTCTTGGCTGCATTCGATTCAGCTCGTGGCAGCCAGTCTAAAAAACACTATCTTGGACTTCTCTGCATGTTTCCCAGGCGAGAAATTGGCAACATGTTCAGAACCATGTTTCTGTGAATAACTCCTGAACCGTAAGTCCTAGACGCTCGCTCTTGGCTGCATTCGATTCAGCTCGTGGCAGCCAGTCTAAAAAACACTATCTCGGACTTCTCTGCATGTTTCCCAGGCGAGCAATTGGCAGCATGTTCAGAACCATATTTCTGTGAATAACTCCTGAACCGTAAGTCCTAGACGCTCGCTCTTGGCTGCATTCGATTCAGCTCGTGGCAGCCAGTCTAAAAAACACTATCTTGGACTTCTCTGCATGTTTCCCAGGCGAGAAATTGGCAGCATGTTCAGAACCATGTTTCTGTGAATAACTCCTGAACCGTAAGTCCTAGACGCTCGCTCTTGGCTGCATTCGATTCAGCTCGTGGCAGCCAGTCTAAAAAACACTATCTTGGACTTCTCTGCATGTTTCCCAGGCGAGCAATTGGCAGCATGTTCAGAACCATGTTTCTGTGAATAACTCCTGAACCGTAAGTCCTAGACGCTCGCTCTTGGCTGCATTCGATTCAGCTCGTGGCAGCCAGTCTAAAAAACTCTATCTTGGACTTCTCTGCATGTTTCCCAGGCGAGCAATTGGCAGCATGTTCAGAACCATGTTTCTGTGAATAACTCCTGAACCGTAAGTCCTAGACGCTCGCTCTTGGCTGCATTCGATTCAGCTCGTGGCAGCCAGTCTAAAAAACACTATCTTGGACTTCTCTGCATGTTCCTAAGGCAAATGTTTCTAAAGCTAATTCTTGAACCGTAAGTCCTAGACGCTCGATCTTGGCGGCATTCGTCTCAGCGCCACGCAATTAGTATAGGAGCACTGTGTTTGACTTCTCTGGATGTTTCCCAGGCGAGTTATTGACAAGTAAATCCTAGACGCTCGATCTTGGTTATTTTCGCTTTCGCGGCTGGCAGTAAAAGAACCATGTTTCTGTGAATAACTCCTGAACCGTAAGTCCTAGACGCTCGCTCTTGGCTGCATTCGATTCAGCTCGTGGCAGCCAGTCTAAAAAACACTATCTTGGACTTCTCTGCATGTTTCCCAGGCGAGAAATTGGCAGCATGTTCAGAACCATGTTTCTGTGAATAACTCCTGAACCGTAAGTCCTAGACGCTCGCTCTTGGCTGCATTCGATTCAGCTCGTGGCAGCCAGTCTAAAAAACACTATCTCGGACTTCTCTGCATGTTTCCCAGGCGAGCAATTGGCAGCATGTTCAGAACCATATTTCTGTGAATAACTCCTGAACCGTAAGTCCTAGACGCTCGCTCTTGGCTGCATTCGATTCAGCTCGTGGCAGCCAGTCTAAAAAACACTATCTTGGACTTCTCTGCATGTTTCCCAGGCGAGAAATTGGCAGCATGTTCAGAACCATGTTTCTGTGAATAACTCCTGAACCGTAAGTCCTAGACGCTCGATCTTGGCGGCATTCGTCTCAGCGCCTGGCAATTAGTATAGGAGCACTGTGTTTGACTTCTCTGGATGTTTCCCAGGCGAGTTATTGACAAGTAAATCCTAGACGCTCGATCTTGGTTATTTTCGCTTTCGCGGCTGGCAGTAAAAGAACCATGTTTCTGTGAATAACTCCTGAACCGTAAGTCCTAGACGCTCGCTCTTGGCTGCATTCGATTCAGCTCGTGGCAGCCAGTCTAAAAAACACTATCTTGGACTTCTCTGCATGTTTCCCAGGCGAGCAATTGGCAGCATGTTCAGAACCATGTTTCTGTGAATAACTCCTGAACCGTAAGTCCTAGACGCTCGCTCTTGGCTGCATTCGATTCAGCTCGTGGCAGCCAGTCTAAAAAACACTATCTTGGACTTCTCTGCATGTTTCCCAGGCGAGAAATTGGCAGCATGTTCAGAACCATGTTTCTGTGAATAACTCCTGAACCGTAAGTCCTAGACGCTCGCTCTTGGCTGCATTCGATTCAGCTCGTGGCAGCCAGTCTAAAAAACACTATCTTGGACTTCTCTGCATGTTTCCCAGACGAGAAATTGGCAGCATGTTCAGAACCATGTTTCTGTGAATAACTCCTGAACCGTAAGTCCTAGACGCTCGATCTTGGCGGCATTCGTCTCAGCGCCTGGCAATTAGTATAGGAGCACTGTGTTTGACTTCTCTGGATGTTTCCCAGGCGAGTTATTGACAAGTAAATCCTAGACGCTCGATCTTGGTTATTTTCGCTTTCGCGGCTGGCAGTAAAAAAACCATGTTTCTGTGAATAACTCCTGAACCGTAAGTCCTAGACGCTCGCTCTTGGCTGCATTCGATTCAGCTCGTGGCAGCCAGTCTAAAAAACACTATCTTGGACTTCTCTGCATGTTTCCCAGGCGAGAAATTGGCAACATGTTCAGAACCATGTTTCTGTGAATACTCCTGAACCGTAAGTCCTAGACGCTCGCTCTTGGCTGCATTCGATTCAGCTCGTGGCAGCCAGTCTAAAAAACACTATCTCGGACTTCTCTGCATGTTTCCCAGGCGAGCAATTGGCAGCATGTTCAGAACCATATTTCTGTGAATAACTCCTGAACCGTAAGTCCTAGACGCTCGCTCTTGGCTGCATTCGATTCAGCTCGTGGCAGCCAGTCTAAAAAACACTATCTTGGACTTCTCTGCATGTTTCCCAGGCGAGAAATTGGCAGCATGTTCAGAACCATGTTTCTGTGAATAACTCCTGAACCGTAAGTCCTAGACGCTCGCTCTTGGCTGCATTCGATTCAGCTCGTGGCAGCCAGTCTAAAAAACACTATCTTGGACTTCTCTGCATGTTTCCCAGGCGAGAAATTGGCAGCATGTTCAGAACCATGTTTCTGTGAATAACTCCTGAACCGTAAGTCCTAGACGCTCGCTCTTGGCTGCATTCGATTCAGCTCGTGGCAGCCAGTCTAAAAAACACTATCTCGGACTTCTCTGCATGTTTCCCAGGCGAGCAATTGGCAGCATGTTCAGAACCATATTTCTGTGAATAACTCCTGAACCGTAAGTCCTAGACGCTCGCTCTTGGCTGCATTCGATTCAGCTCGTGGCAGCCAGTCTAAAAAACACTATCTTGGACTTCTCTGCATGTTTCCCAGGCGAGAAATTGGCAGCATGTTCAGAACCATGTTTCTGTGAATAACTCCTGAACCGTAAGTCCTAGACGCTCGATCTTGGCGGCATTCGTCTCAGCGCCTGGCAATTAGTATAGGAGCACTGTGTTTGGACTTCTCTGGATGTTTCCCAGGCGAGTTATTGACAAGTAAATCCTAGACGCTCGATCTTGGTTATTTTCGCTTTCGCGGCTGGCAGTAAAAGAACCATGTTTCTGTGAATAACTCCTGAACCGTAAGTCCTAGACGCTCGCTCTTGGCTGCATTCGATTCAGCTCGTGGCAGCCAGTCTAAAAAACACTATCTTGGACTTCTCTGCATGTTTCCCAGGCGAGCAATTGGCAGCATGTTCAGAACCATGTTTCTGTGAATAACTCCTGAACCGTAAGTCCTAGACGCTCGCTCTTGGCTGCATTCGATTCAGCTCGTGGCAGCCAGTCTAAAAAACACTATCTTGGACTTCTCTGCATGTTTCCCAGGCGAGAAATTGGCAGCATGTTCAGAACCATGTTTCTGTGAATAACTCCTGAACCGTAAGTCCTAGACGCTCGCTCTTGGCTGCATTCGATTCAGCTCGTGGCAGCCAGTCTAAAAAACACTATCTTGGACTTCTCTGCATGTTTCCCAGACGAGAAATTGGCAGCATGTTCAGAACCATGTTTCTGTGAATAACTCCTGAACCGTAAGTCCTAGACGCTCGATCTTGGCGGCATTCGTCTCAGCGCCTGGCAATTAGTATAGGAGCACTGTGTTTGACTTCTCTGGATGTTTCCCAGGCGAGTTATTGACAAGTAAATCCTAGACGCTCGATCTTGGTTATTTTCGCTTTCGCGGCTGGCAGTAAAAAAACCATGTTTCTGTGAATAACTCCTGAACCGTAAGTCCTAGACGCTCGCTCTTGGCTGCATTCGATTCAGCTCGTGGCAGCCAGTCTAAAAAACACTATCTTGGACTTCTCTGCATGTTTCCCAGGCGAGCAATTGGCAGCATGTTCAGAACCATGTTTCTGTGAATAACTCCTGAACCGTAAGTCCTAGACGCTCGCTCTTGGCTGCATTCGATTCAGCTCGTGGCAGCCAGTCTAAAAACACTATCTTGGACTTCTCTGCATGTTTCCCAGGCGAGCAATTGGCAGCATGTTCAGAACCATGTTT
>NW_027462030.1:0-45377 GCF_050947455.1 Rhinoderma darwinii
TTATATCCAAATAAATGTCTGTGTTCTTTTTGTCTAATGGCATCTCCATCAACAGGATTTTCAAGAAAGAAAGTAAAGTTAGAATATAATTGAAATTGATATAAAGAATAGTAAAGTTGATTTTGTAATTGAACTTTAGGTGAGACAGCACTGCTAAGACTTGCAGATAAATTCATTCTACTTGTATTACCTCCTTCGGAAGGATCTAAAGAGCCAAAATAGGAAACAATATTTTCTTTTACTGCAATTTCTGGAATTTGTCCAGAAGCATCCCAGCTACTATTTAAGTAAGTAGCAAGAACTTTTAAATTATTTTTAGGATTGATTTCAAATTGGTATTTTGCTTGAATGTTAAACCTTTTAAAATTTTGTGAATTCTCAAAAAAATTTTTGTTATATAAATATTCAGCTCCAACATATAAAGAGTGATTTTTTTTATTAAGGAGTTGTAAAAGTGTTAATGCTCGTGCATAGTTATAAATACCGCCTTCTATTTTAAAGGTATTTTTTACTGTTTTTTTTGTTGTAATATCTACAGCGGCAGCGGTGTTTAAATCTCCATATTGTGCAAAATAAGAGCCTTTATTATAATTAACACTTTCTATAAGTTCGGGAATAATAAAGTGCATATCTGCATATCCTTGCCCGTGAGCGTGAGAAACCATATTTATAGGAATACCATCTGCGGTAATAGCAATATCCGTTCCGTGATCCATATCAAACCCTCTAACAAACATTTGTTCCGCTTTGCCACCACCTGCGTGTTGAGCAATAAAAAGCCCCGGAACATAGCGTAGAATTTCTTGCGAATTATTAATCCCATTTACAGCAATAGATAAATTGCTTATAATAGAAAAAAGTTTGTCCGTAGGCGAACTGCTAATATTAATATTCTCTAAAAGTACCATTTTTTTTAGGGTATCCACTTCGTGAGCAAACCCCACAGTAGCTAAAAAATAGAATGAAAATACAAGGAGATAAATTTTCTTTTTTGACTTTTGATAATACATAGTTATGTAAATATTGGGTTAGAAAATATAAAAAATATCTTTATAAAAAGTATTGTTGATTCTCAAATTTAATTTTTTTCCTTTAAAAAACAATAACACTTTTATATTCATTATAAAAGGAACCCCATTTACCCTTTTTTAAAAGGCATAATTTTTTAATTTTCAGAGGGATATAAAAAGAAGCTAAAATTATAAAAATACCCTCTTTTATATTCCTTAAATGCTATCTTATAGGTTTATTAAATAAACTTTTTTTGTTTCAAAAGTTTACTATATTCGCACAGCAAAATTAAGTATTGTTATACTAAATCTTTTGTATATGAATGTCAAAGATAGAATTATAAATACAGCTACTTCTTTGTTTTTTGAACGCGGTTTTAAAATGGTAACTATTGAAGATATTGGAATAGAAATGTCTATTTCAAAAAAAACAGTTTACGAATGTTTCAAAAATAAAGAAGAATTAGTATTGGCTGTTGTAACCCATAAAATGCAAGAAAATAAAAATAAAATAGAAGCAATAACAAAACAGGCTAAAAATAGTATAGAAGAAATTATTCTTATTCATCAATTTCATACCAAACAGTGTGATAAATATGATAAATTTTTTTTGCTTGCAGATTTAAAAAAGAATTATCCCTATGCGTTTTTAGAAATGGTTACTTTTAGACAAAATTATAGCTTTGTTAATTTGGAAATGTGTTTAACAAAAGGAACGAAAGAAGGTTATTTTAGAAAAGATATAGATATTAAATTTAGTGCAAAATTTTTATTAGAAGCCTTATATATGTTTTTATTAGACCCAGAAAGACAAAGTAAATATGGCGATATTTCTACAGATAAAGCAATAAAAAATATTGTTAAAACCTTATTGTTTGGTCTTTGTAATGAAGAAGGTCATAAAGTAGTAAATTCTTTAGTAGCAAAAATAGATTTTTAGATAGATAAAAAATTAATAATGAAACACCGTAGTATTTTTATAGGAATTATTTTTGGTATAACAATAAATGCGTTCGCTTTTATTGATGGTGCCAATGATTCTGTTACTATTTACCGCTTTAATGAGCAACAATGTGTAGCCTATGCATTAACTCATTTCGCCGAAATAAAAAATGCAAAAACAGACCTTAAAATTCAAGAAGAACAAAATAAAGAATATTGGGGAATGACCTTACCCCAAATTTCTGTTACAGGAAGTATGATGCGATATATAAATATTCCACAAGTTTTTTTCCCAGATGTTTTTTCCCCCGTAATTACTGGAATTTTAAACAAATATGGCGTAAAAGATGGACAAGGAAATATTATCCCCATATCTTCAGGGCAAGGAGGAATTTTAGCCCCTTTCGGTTTAAATTGGACTTCTGGAGTAGGAACACATATTTCGCAAATTTTATTTGAACCTAATGTTTTTGTATCTGCCATTGCTACCAAAGAACTAATAAAAATGGCTCAAGCAAATTATGATGTAATAGAAGAAAAAGTAAAAGAAAATGTAATAAAAATTTATTACAGCCATCTTATACTAACAAAAAGATTAATACTCTTAGAAAAAAATGTTACAACACTCCAACGCTTATTATTTGAAACAGAAGAAGCTTATAAAAGTGGGCTTAGGGAAAAATTAGATGTTGATAGAACCAAAATCGCTTTATATAATTTAGAAATAACTCAAGAAAGATTAAGTTCTATGGTTCGTAATTTATACGAATCTTTTAAATTTTCTATAGGTATAAAACAAAAAGACTCTTTGGTAATTACGAGCGAAATAGAAGAAAGCAATGTTCAAATTCCGTTAGAAGAAACAAATACTTTTGATTATTCTCAGAGAACAGATTTTAAAGCCTTAACGGTTGCCAAAACGCTAAGAAAAATAGATGTTAAAAGAAATCGTTTGGGATTTTTCCCTACCATAGTTTTAGGATATGATTTCTCTTTTAATAGTATTGCTCCTAATTTTACCAACTTATATGGAAAAACTTCCGATATTCCCAATACTTATAAATCGTCCTTTATCAACTTAAATGTTAATATACCAATATTTAAAGGATTTGCTTTAAGAAGAAAATTAAATCAAGCTAATTTGCAATTAGAAAAAATGAATGTCGCTATAGAAAATGCCAAAGAAGGTATTGAGATGGAAATTAAGGCAAATAAAAACAATTACATTGCAGAATGGAACAACTTAAATGTTCAAAAACAAAATGTAGAATTAGCAAAGTCTATCTATGAAATTACAAAAAAGAAATACGACGAAGGATTAGCAATGAGCTTTGAATTAATAGACGCTTCTAATCAAATGAATGTGGCAGAAGATAAATATTACGAGGCTTTATTGCAAACATTAACAGCAAAAATAGCTTTGCAAAAATCTTTAGGAAAATTATAATTTTAAAAATACAATAACAATAATAATAAAAACATATCTATGAAAATATATTCTATAAAAAACCTTATTTACTTTTTTGTTGCCACATTTTTATTTTATGCTTGTGGGTCTAGAGAGAATGCTTCTTCAAAATCATTAGAAGCAAAGAAAAAACAATTAGAAAACCTTAAAAAAACAACTGCTTTATTAGAAGCCGAAATAAAATCTTTAGACACAAATAGTGCAGCTATAAGCGTTAATGGAAAATTACTTACAGCAAAAATTATTGTGCCTTCTTTATTTGAACATTATATAGATTTGCAAGGAAAAATTGTTAACGAATCTAATGTTATGGTATTACCATTAGGAAATCCTGGACAGATAAAACAAATTTTTATGAAAGAGGGCGACAGAGTAAAAAAAGATGAAATTATTCTGAAATTAGACGACACCATAATAAAAACTCAAATCGCAGCATTAACAACACAATTAGATTTTGCAAGAGATTTATATCAAAGGCAAAACAAATTATGGCAACAAAAAATTGGTAGTGAAGTTCAAGTATTAAATGCAAAAAACACAGTTGTTAATTTAGAAAACCAATTACAAATATTAAATAGAAGTTTAGACTTTACAAATGTAAAAGCCCCTATAGATGGAACAATAGATATTTTAAACGTAAAAAAAGGAGAAGTATTTAACGGCTTTACAGGAAGAGGCGAAGCTCAAATTAGGGTAACAAATTCAAAAGATATGAAACTGAGTGTTTTAGTTCCCGAAAATTACAGCACTAAAGTAAAAATAAATTATCCTGTTAAAGTAGAATTTCCAGATAATAACAGGTCCTTTTATCAAAAAATTAAATCTATTGCTCAATATATAGATCCATCAACCCGTTCTTTTGCAATAGAAATTCCAATACCTCAAGGAAATGATTTAAGACCTAATCAAATAGGTATTGTAAAAATTTTAGATTTTTCTATGCCCAAAGCAATAGTTATTCCCGTTAATATAATTCAAACAGATGAAAATGGTAAATATGTATACATTGCAAAAACAGAATCCGATAAAAAACTTGCACAAAAAGTATATATTGAACTTGGAGAAGTATATGGCGAAAAAGCACAAATAAAAAAAGGCCTTTCTCTTAAAGATGTATTAATTATTGAAGGATACCAAAACATATCCGACGGGCAAGAACTTACAAACATTCAAGTAGATTAAAATGAACTTACAAACGATTTATATAAAGGCTTTAAATTTAGAATTCCTTTCTTTTGAAGAAAGTTTATTTCTATACAAAGAAGCTCCTTTAAACGAATTAATGTTTGTTGCGAATGAAGTAAGAAAAAAACATATCCCTCATCATAAAGTAACTTGGATTATAGATAGAAATTTGAATACTACGAATGTATGTACTGCAAATTGCAAATTTTGTAATTTTTATAGAATCCCTGGACATAAAGAAGCTTATATTACGGATATAGAAACCTACAAAAGAAAAATAGAAGAAACACTTAGATACGGCGGCGAACAACTTTTATTGCAAGGAGGGCATCATCCCGAATTAGGATTAGCATATTATGTAGATTTATTTTCTACTTTAAAAAAGCTCTTTCCAAAAGTAAAATTGCACGCTTTAGGACCACCAGAAATTGCACATATTGCAAAAACTTCTAACGAAACACATCTTAAAGTTTTAACCGCCTTAAAAGAAGCCGGTTTAGATAGTTTACCCGGACCAGGAGCAGAAATTTTAGTAGATAGAGTACGAAGACTTATTTCTAAAGGCAAATGTTCTTCGGCAGAATGGTTAGAAATTATGCGTGTAGCCCATAAAGTTGGATTAACAACAACCGCAACAATGATGTTTGGACATGTAGAAACTGTTGAAGAACGCATAGAACATATTTTAAAAATAAGAGCAGTGCAAGAAGAAAAACCAAAAGATGCTAAAGGATTTATTGCCTTTATTTCTTGGCCTTTTCAAGATGAAGATACTTTACTAACAAGAGTGCGAGGCATACATAATAATATTACTGGAGATGAATATATTCGTATGGTTGCTTTAGGGCGAATAATGTTGCCAAACATTACAAATATTCAAGCCTCTTGGTTAACGGTGGGTATTCCTGTTGCACAACTATGCTTACACGCAGGAGCAAACGATTTTGGTAGTATTATGATAGAAGAAAATGTTGTTAGTGCTGCAGGAGCACCACATAGATTAACTTATAAAACAATCCAAAAAGCAATAAAAGATGCTGGTTTCGAACCTCAATTAAGAAATCAACAATATGAATTTAGAGAAATTCCTACGAACATAGAAGAACAAGTTATTAATTATTGAGATTTTTTTTTAGACTTTTATTTTAATGAAACTTTTTAGAATTTTTATTGCTATACTAAGTGTGTTTTCTGTAACCTTTACAGTAAATTTATTAACACCTGTTTATAGCAATTATACCGCTTTAGAAGGAAAAGGAACAGGCGTATTAGCACTTGTTTTTTCGGTATATATTATTGGAATGTTTTTAGTGCTTATTTTTTTTGGTGGCTTATCAGACATTTGGGGCAGGCGAAACACTTTATTTTTAGGGCAATTTTTTTCGTTAATTTCTATTTTAGTAATTTACTTTTATCCAACATTACTATCGCTTTTTATGTTAAGATTTTTAGCAGGTATAGCAATTGGATTAACGATAAATACCGCAACGGCTTTACTTGCCCAATTATTTACCGTTGCTCATAAAGAAAGCCTAACATCGAATTGGGTAAGCGGAATAAGTACTTTGGGCTTTGGTTCGGGAGCTTTATTTACAGGTTTTTATGTAATGCAAAACCATAATGTTTTAGTTCCACCTACTTCTTTATGGGCAATAGGATTATCTTTAATTTCTTTAATAGGAATTTTATTCCTCCCAAATTTAAAATTAGAAAAACAACAGAACACATCAATTATAAGATTTCCTTTTTTTCCTCAAAAGAGCATTTATTTATCGCTTTCTTTAGGATTGGGATTTAGTTCTACAGCAGTAATGATTTCCGTATTACCAGTACAACTAAAAAAATTTAACTTATTTGAATATAACGGCATTATTTTTTTTGCACATACTATTGCCGGAGTTATAGGGACTATTTTAGCGAGATATATCGGCGAAAAAAAATCTTTATATTACGGATACATCTTTTGTCCCTTAGGAACAGCCTTTGTTATTTATGGGAGTTTAGTTGGTAAATTATTTATAATTTATACAGGAGCTACATTAATAGGATTTTCTGCTTGGGGACTTTTTTATTTCGCTATATTAAGTATGATTTCTATAATGGGAGGTATTTATAAAGCAAGAGCGGTAGCTGGTTTAATGTTTATTGCGTACATCGGTTTTGGTTTACCTGTTGTTGGTATTGGTTTTCTTGCAGATATTATAGGAATAGATAAAGCAGTACTCCTTTTTGTAGCCTTTTTTATTATCGTTAATTTTTGGCTTGCTATTAAAACCCTTAAAATTACTAAAGGGTTAGTCCTAAAATAAAATATCTAATAAATAGGTTTAAGGCTTTTAATACCTAAGTGCTACAAAAAATTGCATAGATTATTTTAAAGTTCCCCCCCCCTTTTTTTAATATAATAAGTAAGTAGTTGTAGAATGCTACCACTATTTTTTGCAAAAAAATATTTCATAAAAATGCCTTAATTTACCCTTTGCATAACATCTCTATTATTTAATTGTTTATTTGCTTTTTTCTTTAAGTTATTATTTCCAAAACCATAACTAATGGTAAGAGAAACAGATTGATTATCATTATAATTATAAAAAAAAGTATTCAAATTAGCAGATACTACATCTATATATAGCCGAGCTGTTCTAAATATATCATTAAAGAATAATTGTCCTGTCCAATTTTTATAGGTTTTTTTTATTCCTATATCCATATTAAAAATATTAACAGAAGAAGAAATTACTTCACTAACAAAAGGAAATTTATTGCTTATGTTCAGTAACAAAAGCCATTTTTTAGCTTGGGATAAATAGATGATATTATTTATTTGAGCTTGGGCACCATAGCCATATCTATCAATAGCATAAAAAGGTATGGTCCCTTTATAGTAGCTCCTTGATAATATTCCCGAAAAAGAAGATATTATTTTGTTTTTCCAAAAAGATAATTGTCCCGAAAAACTGATAGACAATTCTTCTTCGTAGCCATAATTTAACCTTTTTACAACTATTTCTTTTATTTCGGGATTATATATTTGTATTTGAGTATATTTATTATTTGTTTTATTATATTCTATTGTTAAGGTATATTTCTGAAAAAAAGTATAATTTAATTGATGAATATTTATTAGCGGGGCTTGAAGAAAAGCATTGTTTTGCGAATAAGTATTAGGGGCAATAATTCTTTTAAAAGGATTTAATTCCCAAAAGGCAGGTCGCTTAATTTGATTGCTATAAGCGTAAGAAAATTGATGGTTTTCTGATAAAGAAAAATCAAGGGAAATTTGAGGTAAAAAATTCCAATAATCATTTTTAAAAGAGTTTTCTCTTTGTTGTTCTATGCAGCCAGTATTTTGCGTATGCTCTGCTTTAATGCCTATATTTAAATTCCATTTTTCGTTCCATTGTTTAGAATAGTCTATAAAAAAAGAGGCAATTTGTTCGTTATAATTAAAATAGTTCGTTTGATTAATATCGTTAACAAAGATATTATTTTGCCAGTTAAAAAAATCAGCATCATTTTTAATTTGAGAGATATAAGCTCGAGAACCTATTTGTAAACTAGATGTAGAATTTATAATATGTTTAAAATTAATAGACGCATAGCCAATATGGATTAATTGCGGAACAACCTGGTTTATTCTTCTTTGAGAAAGAAAATTATTTTGCCCTAAATCTTTTAGCATATCATTTTCTATTGCTTTTTTATTATAGCTATAAACATAGTTGAGCAAAACATTTAATTCATCGCCTTTATTACCAATTTTTAAAGTATAGTTTAAACTGGTATTAAAATTTTTATTTTCATCGTTATCTATACTATTCATTTTATAAGTAGAATCTGTAAGAGAACTTTTTGCATTACGCCAAATAATAGGATTATCATAAGTATTATTTCTATTACCCATAGAAGCATCTACACTAAGTGCTATATTTTGTTGCTTATTAATATCATAATTAAGATTAGTAGAAAAGCCCAATGCTTTTCTATATTGGGGTACATTAAAGTTACTTATTTGCAAATAATCTCTATCTAAAGTATGCAAGTCTTGTTTAGAATAATAGGTATTATTATTATTATTACCCCATATGCTGGTATTAATTTCAAAGGCATATTTTTTATAAGAGAGGTTTGCATTTATTCTTTGAGTATTAAAAGAGTTTTGCATATTTACAAATCTAATATTACCATTAGCCCCTTGAAGGTTATTTTTCTTTAAAACAATATTAACAACACCTCCATTACCTTGAATATCATAGCTAGCTCCCGGCATTGTAATAATTTCTATTTTTTTCTATATTATCTGCCATTTCATTGTTTAACATTTGTAATAAAACACCAGCTTTTATTAAACTTCTTTTGCCGTTAATAAAAATTTGGGTATTCTCTTTTCCTAAAATATTTAGTGTGGCATCTTCTCCTGATTCAGAATAATTAAGCAATGGCACTTGTTTAAAAAGCTCTGTAATGCTAGCACCTTCTTTTATTGCTTCATTAGGGGTAAAAATAAATTTGTTATTTTCTCTTTTAAAACTGGGTTTTTTACCCGTTACAAATATCTCACTTAGAGTGTCTATTTTTAAGCTGTCTTCTATATTCTTATAGAGAGCATTATCATCTATTTCTTGTGCTTTAACAATCTGCAGAGAATACAGAAATAAAAACGATATTAAATAATAATTTACTTTCATATACTTTATTTTTTAAGTTTACGATATAAATAAAAAATACAAGAATTTTTTACAATCCTACTTTGTATTTTTAATTTATTGAGTTTAATTTATTATATTATTACTGTTATTTTTCTGCGTTGTATAGTTTTTCGAATTTCTATTTTTACAAACCTTCAATATTAAAACTTCCGATAAACTATTTTATAATTTTTTTATATTATATATTATAGTAAATATTGCAATAGCAACATTTTATATTTTAATACTCAACGCAATTGGTGTTAACCCCCAGCAGGATTTATTCGCTTTATACAAAACAAGGATAAAAATTTCTAAGGTCTTATTATTTAACTTTATGCTCTCTATTTTTTAGCTTATAAAAACGCTACTTTTTTTATCGGCACTGCTAAATAATTAAAACTTTTAAAAAGATTATAAGGCTCTGTACAAAGTTTATTTTTGATTACTCAAACAAATATATAAAAATTACTTGCTATTTCACCCAAGAATTTACATTTACCATTTACTTAATTAACCCTTTGCATAATATTTTGATTATCTAATTGTTTATTTTGTTTTCTTTAAGTTATTATTTCTAAAACGATAACTATCTTAAAAATAAAATATATTTATTGTTGTTATATTGCTAATAAAAAGAATTGCATTTATTACCTGAATTTACAGAAACTTATTTTTTTTATTAGGAAGGGTTAAAATGTACCTCAAAGTAATATTTTTGTTTAAACTTACAAAATATATTTAGGATTAAAATATTTTATTTTGCATTTTACATCAGTAGCATACAAATAAAAATCGTAGATGTAATTTTTAAAATAAATATTACTTTAGCAGTGTGATAATATTGTTGTAGGAAAAATAAATTAGATAGCATTATAAATAAAATATGTGCCTTATTATATTTTAATATTTTCTTAACCTTTAAATGTTTATTTATGAAGAATTATCTATTTTGCAGTATATTTTTTTTGTTATTATTTCAAATTCCCAAGTCTTTATTAGCACAAGTAACCACCTCTGCTATTTCTGGTAGAGTTGTCGATGATAAGCAAAATCCTATTAAAGACGCAGTGGTAAAAATTAGTTTTGCAGAGGCAGGAATTAGGCTTTCTATTAAAACACAAGAGAATGGAACTTTTGATATTTCTAATATGAGAGTTGGAGGTCCTTATGTTGTTGAAGTAGAGGCGAATGGTTTATTTAAAAAGGTAGATAATATTTATTTGCAGTTGGGAGTAACTTATAGTGTAGATGTTGTTTTGAAAGAAGATGTTCAAGAACTAGCATCTGTAAATATTGTAGGTAAAAAAAATAGTGTTTTTGATGGTAAAAGAACGGGAGCTTCTACCAATGTAGGAGCAAAGCAATTAATAGATATGCCTTCTATTTCTCGTTCTGCGGATGATTTTACAAGGCTTACGCCTTCGGCTTCTGCTACTTATAACGGAACTTCTTTTGCCGGTAGAAATGGGCAGTATAACAACCTTTCTTTAGATGGAGCAATTTTTAATAATCCTTTTGGTTTAGATGCCCCTGGACCTGGAGGGCAAGCGGGAGCACAACCAATTTCTTTAGATGCAATAGAACAAATTCAAGTAAATATTGCCCCTTATGATGTTACGCAATCTGGCTTTACAGGGGCAGGAGTAAATACGGTTACAAAATCTGGAACTAATACCCTTAAAGGAGCTGTTTTTGGATATTTTAGAAACGATGCGATGACAGGAAAAAAAGTAGATGGTGTAAATATTGATGTTCCTTCATTATCGCAATTGCAAGTGGGAGCTATTATTGGAGGTCCAATTATTAAAGACAAGCTATTTTATTTTGCTAGTTTTGAAACAGAACAGCGTAGCGATGCGGGTACTAATTATAAACCTTGGGACGGCAAAAGTGAAATTTCTGGAAATACCTCTCGTGTATTAGAAAGTGATTTAATTGCTGTAAGAAAAGTATTGCAAGATACTTTTGGTTATGATGCAGGAGCTTATCAAGGATTTACATTTAAACAAACTAATTATAAATGGCTCGGTAAAATTTCTTGGAATATTAACGCTAATAATCGTTTGGATTTTACTTTTAATGGTTTATATGCAGATAAAGATAAACCAGCACATCCAAGTGCTATTGCTAGTAGAGGTCCCGACCCATTAACTTTACAATTTCAAAATGCAGGATATAAAATTCATACAGATGTAACTTCTTTTAATATAGAATTAAATACTACTAAACCCAGTGTTTTTGCAAATAAATTAAAAATAGTAACAACCTTATTTAATGAAAATAGAACTCCTTTTTCTGTACCAGCACCAGCTATTACATTAACAAAATATGGACAAAGCTATATTATTGCAGGACACGAACCTTTTTCTATTCATAATTTATTAACCCAAAATGTAACCCAATTTATAGATAATTTTAGTTATTACATAAACAAACATAAAATTACTGCGGGGGTATCTTTTGAATTATTTAATTTTAGTAATCAATTTAATCTTACAGGATACGGATTTCAGGTTTTTGGTAATATGAGTGTAGAAGATTTTATTGCTCATCCGAGTATAAGTTCTAATAACACCTCTGTTTTTACAAAAAATGATTTTGATGTTGCTCGTGTAAAAAATGCAAGTAATCGTTGGCCACTTACAAAGCTCAACATTGCACAAGCCTCCGCTTATTTACAAGACGAATGGAAAGCAACTCAAAACTTAAATATAACCGTAGGGCTAAGGATAGATGTTCCTCTTTATTTTAGTTCTAGTTATGAAAATATTAAGTATGATACAGACGGTTCTTTTATGTCTTCTACGGTAGAAACTCCTACTATTGCGAATAACGAAAATTTAATATTGTATGATGAAAATGGTAAAATAGTAACGAATGGACAAGGTAAAGATTTAGATAATACTAAACTTCCTAATGCCACGCCTTTATTCTCTCCTCGTATTGGTTTTAATTGGAATGTTTTGGGAGATAGAACTTTGCAATTAAGAGGAGGTTCTGGAATATTTACAGGGCGTTTTCCTTTTGTATGGATAGCTAACCATTTACAAAATCCCTTTTCAGGTTATTATAATGTAACAGCAAAAAATTTTAAATGGCCACAAGTGTGGAGAACAAACATTGGTGTAGATGTTAGTTTACCTACCAACACTATACTAACCTTTGATTTTATTTATACTAAAGATATAAATAGTATGATGGTGCGTAATTATAATTTAGGGAATCCATCTAAACAATTAGTTTCTAATACTAACGATACAAGGCAAGTGTATAATGATGTCGATAAAGGAAGCTCTAATACTTATGTATTTACGAATACTAATGTAGGTCAATCTTTTAATGCAACGGTGCAATTACAACAAGTAATAGCTAAAGACTTTAATATTATGGTAGCATATAATTTTATGTATGCTACAGATGCCAGTTCTATTTCTGCAGAAATATCTGGAGATGCTTTTGATAGAAATCCTATTTTAAACAATGCTAATAAAGCAATAGAAACACGCTCACTTTATGGAAACACCCATCGTTTTATTACTGCTATTAATAAAAAATTTGTTTATGGTTCAGAAGATAATGATATGAAACAGTCTACCACTATTAGTTTTTTTGGTAGCCTTACTTCTGGAAATCGTTTTTCTTATATTTACGCAGGCGATGCTAATAATGATGGATCATATACGAACGACTTGCTTTATATCCCTACCGATGCAGAAATAGATAAAATGAAATTTCAAGATATTATAAGTGCTTTGGGAACAATAATTACAGCTACCGAACAGCGTGCTGGTTTAAAAGCCTATATTACACAAGATGAATATTTAAGTTCACGCAGAGGAGCATATGCAGAAAAAAACGAAGGGCAAAATCCTTGGTTTAGTCAAGTGGATATGCGTATATTACAAGATATTCCTTTTAAAATAAAAGGTAAAAAACAAAGCGTACAAATTATTTTAGATATTATTAATTTAGGTAATTTGCTTAATAGCTCTTGGGGTTTAGTAAAATTTGCCTCTATAGCAAGTTATTATAATCCTGTTGGCATTTCTGTTCAAAAAAATACAAATGGAGAATATGAATCTACATACACTTTTGATCCTACAAAGAGTAAACAAACCTTTCAAATTAATACCGATTTATTTTCTCGTTGGCAAATGCAGTTTGGTCTAAGGTATATTTTTTAGCGTACATAAAATAACCGAATAAATTTTAATAAATATTTTCATACCCTGTCTTTTAAGGCAGGGTATTTTTTTTAGAATAGAAACCCTTTTAATGGATTATAGAAAAACTAAATTTATAGCCATTTTGTTACAAAAAAAATAGTTATAACGCTATTTAAAAAGAATACTAAAGTTTATTTTCTTTATAATTGTTATAGCATAATTTTGCATAAAAAATAAAGATAGTTTTAATTAAATAATAATAAAGCATATAAGGACATATATAAATACCCTATTATTATTTTTTGTAAGGCGTTTTTATTTTAATTTTTTTTAAGTAGCATTTAAAATATTTTTAATGTTTATTCTTTGTTTATGGGGATATCGGTTATTTATTAGAGTTTATTATATTATTATATGGGTATTTTCTTTTTTTAATAAAAAAGCAACCTATTGGATTAAAGGCAGAAAAGTACTTTGGGAAGAATTAACTAGAATATCTTTTAAAGATAAAAAAACGATATGGTTTCATTGTGCTTCATTAGGAGAATTTGAACAAGGTTTCCCTTTATTACAACAATTAAAAAAAGAATATCCTTCATATTTTTTTATCGTTACTTTTTTTTCCCCTTCGGGTTATAATGCATTAAAATATAAAGTAACTAAAGATATTGATGCTATTTTTTATTTGCCTTTAGATACAAAAAGGAATATGAAAAAAATGGTAGAAATAATTAATCCACAAATAGTTATTATTATAAAATATGAATATTGGTATAATTTTTTAAAAGTATTATTTGAAAGAAAAATACCCATTGTATTAATATCGGCTTTATTTTTAGAGCGTCAAATATTTTTTCAATGGTATGGAAAAATGCATCAAAAAATGCTTACTTTTTTTTCTTTAATTTGTGTTCAGAATAAAGCCTCTCAAGAACTTTTGGAAAAACATTTTAAACAGATTAAATGTTTCGTTTGTGGCGATACTCGTTTTGATAGAGTTCGCGATATTTCTAAAAAAGTATATGAAAAAAGATGGGATTGGATAGGAGATTTTAAGCAAAAAAAAGAACTTATGGTTGTTGGAAGTAGTTGGCAAAAAGACGAAGAAATGATTGCTTTTATAAAAAATAAAATAAATAGTATAAAATATATTATTGCCCCTCACGAAATAAATAAAGTGCAAGAACTAAAAAAGCAATTTAGCAATAGCATTTTATTAACAGAAATGAATAGTTATACGGATATTTCTCTTTATCAAGTTATTATTATAGATTATATTGGTATGCTTTCGCAGTTATATAATTTTGCAGATTATGTGTATGTTGGCGGAGGGTTTACAAAAAGCGGTATTCATAATATACTGGAAGCGGCGGCATATGGAAAATTAATTTTTATAGGTCCTAATTTTAATCGCTATAATGAGGCTGTTGAATTAAATAAATTAAAAGGCTTAGAGGTTGTTCGTAACGAAGAAGAATTTTTAAAACAATTATTTTATTATCAATTAAATAAAATTTCAAAAAGTAATAAAGAACTAATAACAAAAAATTATGTTCAAATTAATGCTGGTGTTTCAGAAAAAATTATTGCTTATATAAAGCAATTCCATTTGCTTAGAGAAATATAGAGGATTTATATTTTAATATAGTTCTTATAATCAAAAGGTCTGTATTTAAACCACTTATCAAGATAGTAAAAAAGGTATGCTTTTAGGTTTTTAAATTTTTTATTTTTGGTATTAATATTAATTTTCCAATTTGTATTTTTTATTCTTTCTTGCATTACTTGAGGATGTGTACCTTTAAATAATTCTATAGAATCTATTTCAGAGAAATCAAATTCTTGTTCTTGATATTTTTTTAGAAAAGCGTTATAATAGTTTTGATATTCTTTTTCTGTTTTATAATATTTTGCCATTTCTAAAGTTTTTAGAAATAAACTTTTCGGATTGCGTATATACCCATAATGGTAAATATAAGCATCTACACTTTTTACTTTTAATTTACGATTATTTTTTCTAAACCCTTGAGCATCTTTATAAGAGCGAATAGCTTTATTATTTCTAATCATTCTAATTTCATTAATATACCAATTTCTACCATCACCAAAATATTCGTAATTGCCATAAAAATGAGTATACTTAAATAACAATCCTTCAACTTCTTTTTGTTGCAAATATTTTGCTGCTGCCTCTTTTATTATTGGTAAATATTTTTCGTGAACAACTTCATCTGCTTGCAGATAAAAAAGCCAATCGTAATCTTTAGGAATTTGATCCATACATTTATTTGTTTCATCTGCCAATACACCACCATTTTTCCTTAAATCTTCGTTCCATACAGAATGCAATATTTTAATTTTTGGCGAAGGTATAGATTGAATTTTTTCTAATGTAGTATCTTCGCTATTTCCAATTAAAACATAAAAGCTATCACAAATAGGCAATATAGAATTTATAGATTCTACGATAGGATAATCAAACTTTACGCTATTTCTAACAAAAGTAAACCCTGCTATTTTCATACAAATATTTATTTTTTGTTGGCTTATAAATTCATTACTTGCAAAACTAAAAATTTTAAATAATGGGTATTTTCCATTGCTTTTAAAATTGGGTGGTCTGGAGATTGCGTATTTAAAAAAACTTGACGCACTTGTTTTTTAGCATCTTTTACTGCTGCGTAAACGGCATCTAAAAACATTTCTTGACTAACTAAATTGGTACAAGATGAAGTTACCAAAAATCCTTTTTCTTTTACTAATTTTAATGCTCTTAGATTAATTTCTTTATATCCTATGCTGGCTTTATTTAATGAAGCCCTTGATTTTGTAAATGCTGGTGGGTCTATACAAACAACATCCCATTTTTTTTCTTCTTTTACCCATTGTTTTAATTGGTCGAAAGCATTTGCTTCCACTAAGTCCATTTTGTTTTCTACTTGATTAAGGGCATAGTTTTTTTTAGCTTGTTCTAGAGCACTTGCGGAGCTATCCAAAATACTTACTTTTTTTGCACCACTAACAGCGGCAGAAATTCCAAAAGAGCCTGTATAAGAAAAAGCATCTAAAACGCTGGCATTTTTTACAATTTCTTGAATCCATTTTCTATTTGCTTGTTGGTCTAAAAAATAGCCTGTTTTTTGTCCATTTTCTAAATCTACATACATCTGATAATTATTTTCTTTGATAATAATTTCTGTATTAAAAGGGGCTGTTAAAAATCCTTTTTGTATTGGAAGTCCTTCTAATTCTCTTACGGGAACATCATTTCTTTCATAAATACCTTTACAATCGGGAAATATTTTTTGTATCCCTTTTACGATGCTTTCCTTCCAAACATCTATGCCTAAAGCTAATGTTTGCAAACAAAAATAATCGCCAAATTTATCAACAATTAAAGCGGGTAAAAAATCTCCTTCGCCAAAAATTAATCTGCAATTTTCTGTATAGCCAATTTTTTTTCGGTATTCCCAAGCGTGTAGAATTTTTTTGTAGAAAAAATCTTCATTAATAGTTTCTTTAAGATTGTAGGATAATAGCCTTACTCTAATTTGTGAAAGGGCATTATAATAACCTTTGGCAAAAAATTTATTTTTAGAGAGATACACTTCTACAATATCTCCATTTTGAGGATTCCCTTCAACAGAAATAATTTCGTTAGAAAAAATCCATAGGCTTCCCGCATACAATTTATTCCACGATTTAGAGTGGACAATGATTTTATACATAATGATTATTTTTTTTCTAATACTGTTCTTAATCTTTGTTTTGCAACATCAAAATTTGGGTCTAATAACAGGCTTTGTTTATATAAATTAATAGCTGATTGTTTATTTTCTAATGCTTCAAAAGCTCTTCCTAACCAATAGTATGTTTCTGCATTTTTATTATTTATTTTAATGGCTATTTTAAATACATTTAGTGCATATTGTGGCTTTTTATTTTTGAGTAATAAAATACCTTTCTCTAAATGGGCGTCTAAAAAAGTCCAATCATTTTTTATACAATTATCAAAATTAATAATGGCGTTATCCATATCGGATATAGAAGAATAATACAATCCTTTAATATAAAAAGCCTTAGAGGTAATAAGGTTTTTTTTTAGAGCCAGTAATTCATCGCATATTTTTAATACTTTATCGTTTTTATTTTCTGCTAATAAGTAAGATAATGCTAACTTAGCATCTATATTTTTGTTATTTATTTTAATGGCTTTTTCGTAGCATAAAATAGCACTATCTGTTTTTTTGCTCAGTAAATAAAATTGTGCTTTTTTAGTCCATAATGAAGAGCTATTTTTATTTTCTTTGAGTGCAGAATCTATAAGGTCTCTTTGAGCTTCTGGTGATGGAGCTTTTATAGCATTTGTTGTTTTAGATTTTTGTTCTGGTATAGGAGGGGTTATTGGATTATCGTTATTATTACAATAACAAAACCACAAGATTATAGAGAGGTAAATAATATATTTCATAAAAAATATTTTTGGCTAAGCAATATAATTTATTTTTATCGTTTCTTGTATGTTGGTATGCAATTTTTTTATAACTTGCTACTGAAAAAAATTATTTTTATGAAAGCATCAATTATAACTATTGGAGATGAATTGCTTAATGGAGAAAAAATAGACACTAATAGTGTATGGATTTCTCAACAATTAAATGAAATAGGTATTCGCGTTAACAGTAGAATTGCTGTTGGAGATATTTATCAAGATATTTGGACTACTTTAGAACAAGAAGAAAAAAAATCGCAGTTTATTTTTATTACTGGCGGTTTAGGTCCCACTGCAGATGATATTACAAAGCCTTTATTATGTAATTATTTTAATGCGCAAATAAAATTAGATGAGACAAGTTTAGAAATTATAAAAAATATTTTTAAAAAAACGGGAAAGCCACTTTTAGAAATTAATATAAAACAGGCTTATGTACCAGATATTTGCAAAGTTATTTTAAATGAATGGGGTACAGCACCAGGAATGTGGTTTGAAAAAAATGGCGTTATTTTTGTTAGTATGCCGGGTGTTCCTTTCGAAATGAAAGCACTAATGACGAATAAAGTTTTGCCTTTAATAAAAGAAACATTTCCTTTAAGTAAAATTATACATCGCTATATTTTAACTTATGGTATAGGTGAATCTTTCCTTGCAGAAAAAATTAAAGCGGTAGAAAATTCCCTTCCAGAACATATTAAATTAGCCTATCTACCAAGTTATGGTTTTGTTAAATTAAGGCTTACAGCCCATTATACATTGCAACAAAACGAGCAAAAAATAAAAGACGATATTACTTTATATCATCAGCAATTATCACAACTATTAAAAGCTCATTTAATAGGCAATACTTTTAATAATTTGTTAGATTATATAATACAACTTTGTTTACAAAAAAATATTACAATTGCTACTGCAGAAAGTTGCACATCGGGATATATTGCCCATTGTCTTACTGAAAAAGATGGTTCTTCGGCTTATTTTTTGGGTTCTATAATAGCGTATAATGAAAGTGTAAAAAGAGATCTTTTGGAAGTTCCCGAAGAAATATTACAACAATATACTGCGGTATCGGAGCCTGTTGTTGTTGCTATGTTAAAAGGATTGCTAAAAAAAATCCCTGCAAATTATGGCATTGCCATTAGTGGATATTTAAGTAGTGTAGAAGAAAATCCAAGTTTCCCTGTTGGTAAAATTTTTATTGCTGTAGGCAGTTTAAAAAAACATCAAATACACGAAATTAACCTGCGGTATAATAAGCGAATGCTTAACAGAGAAACTGCAACTATGCAAGCCCTTAATTTCTTAAAAATATTTATAGAACAAAACGATTAGAAATGCTTATCAGATAAAATTTCGTAGGCTCTATTACTAATATTATTAACATAATACAGGTTATAAAAATCTTGCGAGATAGTTGCTTTTTTTTGCGAAAAGCTTTCTATAATTGCGTCTACAAATTGATTCCAATTATTATCTTCTGCAATAAATAATTTTTCTTTACAAACTTCTATGGAAATGCCTTTGGCACCGCTTGCGGTAGAAATGCAATTAAGGTTATAAGATAAAGCTTCTAAAAGTTTTACTTTTACGCCACCGCCTTCGATTACGGGGTTAATAAAAATATCTATCCCTTTATTATATAAAGCAATATCTTCTACAAAAGAGGCATAAATAATTTCTTTATGCTCTTTAAAACAATTAAATTCTAAAGGCAAATTACTGCCACAAATAAGTATTTTAAAAGCAATATTTTTTTTGTTTAATAGGGGAATAATAAAATGTATTATTTTTTCTAAAGCCTTTGTATTTGGAGGATAATTTAAAGAACCATTAAAAAATAAAAGGTGTTCGTTTTCGAGGATATGATATTTTTCTCTAATTATTTTTTTACAAGAATAAATATCTTCTGGAATATTTTTTATTTCTAATGCGTGCGGCATATAGATACATTTTTTAGCTTTAAGATGGAATTTTTTTATTGCAAAAAGCATATCATCAGGAGATACAAAAAAGTTTAAATGGCTTCCTTTACAATATAAATACTCTAAAAAAAATAAAGCTATCCATACTGGTTTATGGTAAGATTTAAAGCGTACATATTCTATATTTCTGCTATAATAAATACATTTACAAGAAGTAAAAATTCGAAATAAAATAAAAATAAAAGGAAGGTAAGGTTGCTCAAAAATAAGGTGCGATATTTTATTTTTTTTTACAATTTGTAATAACTTAAAAAAGTAAAAAATATTGGTATATTTTATCCAAAATTGAGAAGAAAAAACTTTAAGAAGTTGAAAAGAATAATTATGGTGTTGAGGGTTGTTTTTTGTTGTAGCGATAAATACTTTTGCTTTTTTTGAGAGTGCTTCGGCAAATAAAACAATTCCTTTTTGCCCTGCATTTTTTATCGGTAATAATTGGTAAGAATTAATTACTAAAATATTCATTATAAAATTATTTTTTATCTGCTAAAAGGGATTCGTTTTGTTGAACCAAAGTAATCATAAATTGTTGAGAATCTTCTAAAGTATTTTGAATTTTTCCGTCTAAAATAGCCTCTCGGATAGCTGTTTTTATAATGCCTACGCTTTTTGATGGTTTTATATTAAAGTAATTCATAATCATATCGCCTGTCATTGCGGGTTGCCAATTTCTTAATTTATCTTTTTCTTCTACGATATTCATTTTTTCTATAACAGTATTAAAATTTTGAATATATCGTTCTATTTTATGTTGATTTTTTGAGGTAATATCTGCTTTACATAAAAGCATTAAATCATCAATTACTTCGCCAGCATCAAATAATAATCTACGGATTGCAGAATCCGTAATTTCTTCGTTAGTAAGCGAAATGGGTCTATGGTGTAAAAAAATTATCTTTTTTACATATTCCATTTTTTCATTCAAAGGGAGATTTAAGCGAGAAAAAATTTTTGATACCATACGAGCACTAATAATTTCGTGTCCGTGAAATGTCCACCCAATATTTTTATCAAATTTTTTTGCATTATACTTACCAATATCGTGTAATAATGCTGCCCATCGAAGCCATAAATTATCTGTTGTTGGAGCAATGTTATCTACGACTTGTAAAGAGTGATAAAAATTATCTTTATGTTTTATTCCATCAATATATTCTACGCCTTTTAAGTTTACTAATTCTGGCAATAAATGTTTTAATATATGGCATTTATCTAAGAGTAAAAAACCACTAGAAGGTTTTTGTGAACATAAAATTTTATTTATCTCTTCAGCAATTCTTTCTTTAGAAATAATATTTAAGCGGTAAGCATTTTTTTCTATAGAAATTAAAGTGTTTTCTTCTATTATAAAATTTAATTGAGTAGAAAAACGAATTGCTCTTAAAATTCTTAAAGGATCATCAAAAAAAGTACTATCAGGGTGTTTAGGGGTGCGTATAATTTTATTTTTAAGATCTTCTAATCCATTAAAAGAATCTATAATTTTTTCAATATTATTAACATCTATTGCTAAAGCATTAATGGTAAAATCCCTTCTTATTTGGTCGTCTTCAAAAGTGCCTATGCTTACGATAGGATTCCGAGAATTTTGGTGATAGCTTTCTTTTCGTGCTCCAACAAATTCTATTTCTAGATTGTCTATTTCTAAATGGGCGGTTTGAAAATTTTTGAAGATACTTAATTTAGCTTTGGGATAAAATGTTTGTTGGAAATGTTGTGCAATTTTAATCCCATCACCTACGCAAGTAAAGTCTATATCGTTAGAATTTTTACCGAGTATTTTATCTCTCACAAAACCGCCTACAGCATAAACGGTAACATTTTCTTTTTTACTAATTATTGAAATCTGATGAAATATTTTTTTTTCAGCATCAGAAAGCATAGGTCCAAAATCCATATTTATAAAAAAATAATCCTAATAAAATTTTTAAGTAATCCTAAATAAAGTTTAATTATTGATGGTTTTGTTAAAGATAGGCGGCTTATTCGTCTGTATCTTAAAATGCAAAATTATTAAAAAAGAGCTATAATAATGCTTATGAGTATACTTCTTTAAACTCTTTTTTTACCATTATAGGTGTTTTTATCGTATTTTTTGAATACAAATTAACATAAAAGCACTATTAAAATGGTTTATTTTTATATCATTTCGCTAAAAATTATGTTTTTTTATCTTTTTTGATTACAAGTTAGTTTTTGAAATTTTTTTTATTGAGATATAAATAGTTTTTTAAAAATAGTTTTTATGAAGTTGAAGTTAAAATTTTAACTTTATTTTATATATATAAAAGCATTAAAAATTTGATTAAAAAAGTAGCTTTGTACCTTTCCAAGGTAATGCAAAATAATATAGACATCAAGATTTTATTGAACCTTTGTAATTTTTGCGGATAAGTTTTAGCATGAACAATTTTTCCTCTAGTATAAAAATATGGTTGGCTTTATGTTTACTGTTTTGTTTTCAAAACATTTACGCACAGACAAATAACCAAAAAGATAATGAAGAAGAGGAGGTTGATTTTTTAGAAGAAGATACTACTCTAATGCGATACCCTTTAAGGGATAGACAAGGAGATTTTTATAGTACGCCATCCACGAATTCTTTTAACCCGTATAGGGAGTCTAATGCTGCAATTAATAAATCCCTTATTTATAATCCTCAAGACAAAAGTTTTTTAGCAAAAGAGCAAGTATTAGGCACTGCCGTTAGACCTACAATGCGGTTTAATAATCAAGAGGTTAATAATATTTCTTTCAAAAAAGCGGAAGCACTTTATTTTAGAAAAAAAGTTAATACGAATATGTTTTTGAGTCAGCGAGGAGGAATTCCTCGTTTTTCTGCTACCAATTTTATTTTTAATAATGTTTTTGGCGTAAACACTTTAGGGCAGAGAATAAAAAATATTTTTGATACCACTAAAAGTCGTTTTGGGAAATCAAAAAAATCATTACAACAAATTTTACCTTTTTCTACAGGAGTAAAACCCTTAGGCTTAGATACTTCGTTTAAAACAGAAGGAGAATTAAAAAATCAATTAGGAATAAATAATCCAGACTCTTTGGCATCTCAAGTAGGTAAGAAAATTTTAAAGAGTAATGAAGACGAAGTAAAAAAAGCAATAGCAGATTTTGAAAAAAGTCAAACTTCAGGCATTAATCCTAAAGGCTTTGTAGATTTTGTTGTTGGTGCAGAGAATTTTTCAACCAATAATCCTTCCATACCCATAAATTTACGGTCAACCACTGTTCCTTTATTAGATGTTAAGTATGATGTTAATCTTAATTCTACAATAGGGTCTAAATTATCATTACCTATTAGTGCAAGTAACTTAAATAATTTAGATCTTAAAAATCCCTTATATGTAGTAAGTGGTATAAGTGCAGCGTCTGCTGTTGCTGCGACTGCAAATGCTATAAATTCAAGTTCTGGTCCCAATGGAGGAGTTTCAGGATTTAATCCTAATACCAGTTCTTTTAGTAGTTTTTTTCAACAAAGTTTAAAACGGGTAAAAATTTCTTATAAAGGAGATGAAGACCAAGTTATCAAAAAAATTGAATTAGGCGTAACTCAATTCGAAACACCGAGTAATATTATTCCAAGTACTAAAGAATTATTTGGGGCAAATGTAAAAATGCAATTTGGAAAACTTACATTTTCTTCTGTAGTTGCTTTTCAGACCTCCAAGTTAAAAACCATTAATTTAAATGATGGCTCTTTGGTGAAAAATGTTAAAATAAAAGTTGGAGATTACGAGGATAACAAAAATTATATATTATCCCATTATTTCAGAAAAAATTTCAATAGTGCTTTAAAGAAATTACCCTTAGTAAATTCTAATGTTCAAATTTTACGCGTAGAAGTTTGGGTTACAAATAGAAATGCTACGCCTAATGAAACGAGGGAAATTATTGCTTTTTCTGATATGGGAGAATGTGGTACAGATTTAACTAATCCTACTGCCGTAACTTGTTTAACGGGTAATGGTGCAGCTCCAGATAATAATAACAACTCTTTATATAAATATTTAAAAGAAAATCCAAGCGTAAGAACTTCTGCTTTAGCAATAGATATATTAACACAAGCGGGCTTTAAGCAAGGCAGAGATTTTGAAAAAGTATATGTTAAAAAAGTATTACCAACGAACTTATATTTCCATCCTACGCTAGGCGTTTTGTTATTAAATGAGGGGGTTACTAATGAAAGTGTTGTTGCTATTTCTTACGAATATCAAATGAATGGCAGAGTATATAGAGTGGGAGAATTTTCTGAAGAAATTTCTTTAAGTAATGATGGACTTACAAAATTATTATTTACAAAATTATTAAAAACAATTATTCCAGACCCTGCATTACCAGTATGGCAATTGATGATGAAAAATGTTTATAATTTAGGAGTTGGACAAGTTAAAAAAGATAATTTTAATCTATTTGTAACTTATGATGAACCGGGTCGTGGAGAAAGAATTTATTTACCTTATGCAGACCCTCAACATCAAAAAACTTTAATTTCTTTAATGAATAGTGATAGATTAAACAACAATAATGATTTTATACAAGACGGAATTTTTGATTATGTAGAAAATGTTACCATTTTCCCCGATATAGGAAAATTAATGTTTCCTGTTTTAGAACCTTTTGGTAGGGATTTGGAATATATTTTTACGGATATAAATTTAGCCAAGCGGTACTTATACTATTCGCTTTATGATTCTATAAAAAGTTATGCCTTACAACAAATTCAAAGTAATCGTTTTACAATTAAAGGAAATGTAAAAAATACTAATTCAGCACAAATTTTTTTAGGAGCATTTAACATACCTCCTGGCTCCGTAAAAATTACCCAATCGGGAACTCCTTTGCAAGAAGGAAAAGATTTTATTATAGATTATAATATAGGAGCTTTAACTATTCTTAATAAAAGTATATTAGATGCTAAATTGCCTTTATTGGTAAGTTTAGAAGATAATGGCGTAAACAGTTTTCAACAAAAAAACTTTTTGGGGTTTCGGGGAGAATATGCCGTTAGCAAAAATTTAGCCATTGGTGCTACCTACACCAAATTAAGTGAACTACCACTAAATAATAAAGTTGCTTACGGTCAAGAATCTGTAAATAATCAGTTATATGGAATAGATGTTAATTATAAAGTTAAAACGAGAGCATTATCTTATTTTTTAGATAAAATGCTTCCTATTTATGTAACTAAAGAAATTTCTCAAGTTAATATTTTTGGAGAATTAGTAAAATATAACCCAAGTTATAATACGATAGATTTATACAGTACACCAGGGTCTATTTATTTAGATGATTTTGAAAATTCTTATAGCAATATTTGGTTAAATACAATTCCTTCTATTCAATGGAGTTTATCATCTGTTCCTAATAAAGCAACAAATAAAGCAGGTCAAATATTATTTCCAGAAAGTAGTTTAACAAACTCTTTAGATGTTGGTAAAAGTCGTGCTCATTTAGCGTGGTATCAAATAGACGCTAATTTACAAATCCAAGGAGCAGCAAATAACCCTATTTCAAATATTAACTTTTCAGATCCGCGTTGGAGATTAATTCCTACAACAGAAGTTTTCCCTTCGATAATTACAAACTATACCGATATTTATGCGAGAACTTTTGACTTAGCTTTTTTCCCCACAGAAAAAGGACCATTTAATTTTGAAACATCATCGACAGAATTAGATGCTAATGGAAACTTTTTATTTCCAGAAAAAAAGTTTGGAGGAATTAGTTTTGGTTTTCAAGACCAAGCAAATTTTGAAGATAGGAATGTAGCGTATATACAATTTTGGATGCAAGACCCTTTTCTTGAAAATCCAAATTCTAATGGTGGAGATATGTATATTAATTTAGGAAATATCTCGGAAGATATTCTTAATGATAATTTAAGATTTTATGAAAATGGAATTAATACGCCTTCTTTTCCTGCTCAAATGACCTCTTCTATATGGGGGCAAGTTCCAAATAATCCTACTTCCATTAACAACGATTTTATTAATGTTGCCGGAGAAAGACCTTTGCAAGATGTTGGTTTAGATGGTATTCCAGATGCTATAGAGAAAACTCATTTTGCAGATTATCTAAATAATATAAGTCAAAATTTTGGCGAAACATCTCCTTTTTATCAAAAAGCCTTTCAGGATCCTTCGGCAGATAATTTTAGAAGTGAAAGAGATCATAATTGGCCATCAAATACGGATATTTTACAGCGGTATAAATATCATAATAATACACAAGGAAACTCCCAAATTCCTGGAGTAAATGATAATCAAGTTTTTGCAGCAACAATTTTTCCAGATAAAGAAGATTTAAATAATGATAATATTTTAAATCAATCAGAAGATTATTTTCAATATGTATTGAATTTAAAACCAAATATGCAAATAGGAACTAACTATATAGTAGATATTAGAACCGTTTCTACAACAATTCAATTGCCTACAGAATCTGCTCCAACACAACGAACAGTAAATTGGTATCTCATAAAAATTCCTATCCATTCTTATTATTCCAAAGTAGGAAATATACAGGATTTTAAAAGCATTCGTTTTATGAGAATGTTTTTAACAAACTTCAAAGAAAATGCAGTAATTAGAATGCTAAAATTAGGACTTGTTTCAAATAATTGGAGAAACTTTAATTACGAAATTAATCATACGGGTATTTATGTTCCAACGAATAATGATAACTTATTGGTAACAAATGTTAATATAGAAGAAAATACTTCTCGAACACCTATCCCTTATGTATTACCTCCACAAATAGAAAGGGTTCAACAAGTAACAAGCAATTCTAATATTATTTTGCAGAATGAACAATCTATGTCTTTACGAATTATGGATTTAAAACCTCAAGATCCTAAAGGAGTATTTAAAAATGTAAATCTTAATTTAATTAATTACGGAAAAATTAATATGTTTCTACATGCGGAATCTGTTTTAGGGCAACCTGATATTCAAGATGGAGAAATGGAAGCCGTTATTCGTTTATCTACAGATTATGTTAATCATTATTATGAAATAAGAATTCCATTAAAAGTTACTCCTGTAAAAACTTCCTATGTGCAAAGAGAAGAAATTTGGCCTGTAGAAAATAACTTAGATATGGAATTAAAAATCTTAACTTCTTTAAAAGAAAAAAGAAACTTAAATAATATAAGTATTACGGAAATATTTTCAGAATTATCTAATGGTAAAACGGTTTCTGTTATGGGAAATCCTTCTTTAGCAGATATTAGTGGTGTTTTAATTTATGTAAATAATAAAACAACTATGACAAAATCTGTAGAAGTATGGGTAGATGAATTACGCTTATCAGAAGTTAATTTACAGAATGCTTATGCTGGATATACAAAAGTAGATGTAAAACTTGCAGACTTAGGAACGATGAGTATAGTGGGTAGTTTCCATACCCCTGGCTTTGGAAATTTAGAACAAAAAACCAACGAGCGTTATAGAGATAATTTTAAACAGTATAGTATTTCTTCGAGATTAGATTTAAGCAAATTATTGCCAGATAATCTAAAAATGAATATTCCTTTTTATATGAGTATAGGAGAGAGTATTAGTACTCCAGAATATGACCCCTTTTGATACAGATATGAAATTGCAAGATAAAATAAATGCAAGACCTACAGATGCAAATAGACTTTTAAATAGAAGTATTGATCAAACAAAAACCCAAACTTACAGTGTTACTAATGTTCGTGTATTGGCAAAAAAGGGAGAAGCACCAACTTTTTATAGTATTAAACATTGGGAATTTTCTTATACTTTTTCGGCAATAGAAAAATCTTCTCCGTATGTAGAAACTTTTGATTTTACGAATTATAATACTTCTGCGGCGTATAATTATAGTCCTATTATAAAGTATTTAGAACCCTTTAAAAAAATAAAATCAAGAAAAGAATTTTCTAGTGTTATAAAAAATTTAAACTTTAATTTTATTCCCTCTAATGTTTCGTTTAAAGTTACCTTTGATAGACAATTTACAGTTACGAAAGCCAGAAGTGTTTTTGAAGATGATGTTTTCCAGATGCCAGAATATTATGATAAAAAATTTATTATCAATAGACTTTATGGCATAAAATGGAATTTTACAAAATCTATTTTTATAGATTTTAAAGTAACCAATTTTTCTAGGGTAGATGAACCCTATGGTAGAATTAATGATTGGGATAAAACAAAAATAGTATGGGAACATCTTTTAAAAGGAGGTAGAAATACTTTTTATAAACAGGATATGAATATTAATTATGTCTTACCTACACAAAATATTAAAGCAATAAATTGGATTATCTCAAAAGTATCTTATACAACAAGCTACGATTGGATAACAGCATCAGATAGCCTTTTTTACTTGGGGCATACGATTCAAAATATGAATAAGCAAGAAGCTGATGTTAATTTCGATTTTATAACACTATTTAAAAAATTTAAAATTAGTCAACCTAAATTGGCCAAAGTAAATATAAAACAAAAATTGCTTCCAACACCAGAATTATCTTGGTGGCAGAATTTGCTTTTTGGTTTTCAAGAATGAGGTTTACAATAAGTGATGTATATAGTTCTACCGTTAACGGGTTTATATTTACCCCTCAATTAATAGGAAATAATCTTTCTAATTTTGCCCCGGGTTTAGATTATGCTTTTGGTGGACAACCAAATAACAGTGGTTAGATGCAGCTGCAAGTAAAAAATGGATTACAAATAGCACAGAGTTAAATCAAAATTATTTACAATCCTATTCTCGTGTAGCCAGTTTAGATTTCTCTATAAAACCTATGGCATATTTAGAGATACAACTTTTATTCAATTACTCTTTTGGAAAAAATTATTCAGAACTTTTTAAAGATACTACAGGAAATGGAACTTATGCCCATCTAAATCCTTTTGTAACAGGAAAATTTGATATTAGCTATTGGGCATTTGAAACAATGTTTGATAGATATACAAATTCTTCTTTAACCACTGCATTTAAAAATTTAATAGACAATAGAACCATTTTATCTGCTCGTTTAGCAAAAGAATTTAATGTTACTCAAATTACCGATGGTGGATATTATAAAGGCTATGACCAATATGCTCAAAGTGTTTTAATTCCTTCTTTTATTGCTGCATATACAGGTGGAAATGTTAATAATATTCCCCTTATTAATAATAAAAACAACACCATAAAAGATAATCCTTTTTCAGGCTTTTTCCCCTTACCAAGTTGGAAAATAACCTATTACGGATTAGTTAAAATTCCAGGATTAAATAAAATTTTTAGTGTAATAAAACTTACTAATAATTATACCGGAAATATGAATTCTAATAATATTTCAATGAACCCTACTTATCTTGAAACACAAATAGGAATACCCCTTTTTATAGATCCATTAAGTGGAAATTTTGTACCCTATTATAGAATTCCTAATATTACCATTATGGATAAATTTGACCCCTTAATAGGCGTAGATATAATCACAAAAAGCCAAATAGGGTTTGGATTTAAATATAGTAAAGAAAGGTAGCAACCGTTAGTTTAGTAGATTTTCAAGTAAGTGAAAATTATAAAGAACAATATTCATTTAATTTTTCTTATAAAATTAGAGGCTTTAAAAAATTTGAAAAATATAAAAAACTAAAACCCGGATTTAGAAACGAACTATTATTTAAATTTGACTTATCTTATATGCAAGATTTTAATTTTAACATAAAACTAAACCAAATTTATAAAACACCCACAGGCGGAAATGTACTATATGCTTTTTTACCATCGATAGAATATTTAAGCACAAAAAATTTAACTTTTAAATTGTTCTATGAATATAGATTAGCAAAAAATAATTTAACGCAACTTGAAAATATTAATCAAAGAGGGGGATTGCTTATTCGTTTTTCTTTTAATTAATTCTAACTATTTCTAACAATGAAAAATAAATTTTCTGCAACACTTAATTATGAAGAAAAAATAATTGTGGAATGTACCCCCGTTCTTATTTTTATTAACGCTAAAAAATATTGGCATATAGATGAAATAATAGAATTTAGAATAGTTGATAATAAAGCCATTATTATAAATAATCATCAAGAAATTTTAGAAATTGATGATGCCATAGCTTTTAGTCTTTATATTCAAAAGCATTATCGGTATAATAAAATATTTAATCCCAAAAAATATTGGTATTATAAAAATCAAGTAGGTATTGTTATATCTATAATAGTGGCAGGGTTTATTATTTTATGTATTGCAGGATATTTATTTATAGAATATAACGCATACAAACTAATATCTGTAAAAAGAGAACACCAAATAGGAGAAGAATTATATTCCCAAATAATTAGTCAATACGAAATAAATGATTCGGCTTCTTTTTATATGCAACAATTTTTAGATACAATGCATTGGCAAACAAACTTTCCAATAAAAGTAACCATTGTTAAAAATAATCAAGTAAATGCTTTTGCAATGCCTGGAGGATATATTATTATATACGATAGTATTATACGAGAAACAAAAAATTACGAACAATTAGCAGGTCTATTAGGACACGAATTATCCCATATAGAATTAAGGCATAGTTTACGAGCTATATTAAGTAATATGAGTAGTGCTTTAGTATTATCTTTTATTTTAGGAAGAAATACTTTATCCAACATTATCGTTAATATAAGTCAATTAAAATATTCTCGAAATTTAGAAATAGAAGCAGACCAAAATTCCGCATTACTATTAATGCAAAAACAAATAGATCCTTTGGCTTTATTTTATTTATTTCAGGAAATGAAAAACAAAGAAAAAAATAGTAGTATGTTAGAAATATTATCTACGCATCCCGATTTTGAAAATAGAGAAATACAAATCAAAAAAACAATTAAAGATAAAAACTACACCATAGTAAAAAATAAAACCTTAGAAAACTTGTATAAAAAAATCAAAAAATCGGTAAAGACAAAAACTCAAAAAAAAGAAAAGCATTATGCAAAAGATATTTCTTCCTAATAATTATTGCCTTTATGTAAAAGAAACACCTTCACTTTTTTTTACAACAGTAGAGTTCTCTACAAAAACAACTATTGAAGAATTAATTTGTTTAAATGAACATATTATTGTTAAAGATGTAGATTTTTTTCTTCAAACTTTTATTCCTCAAAAATTAAAAATAATAGAAGCCGCAGGAGGTTTAGTTACGAATCAAAAGAACGAATTATTATTTATTTATAGAAAAGGAAAATGGGATTTACCTAAAGGAAAAATAGAACCTAACGAAGAAATTACTACCGCCGCAATAAGAGAAGTTCAAGAAGAAACAGGCGTGCAAAAAATAACCATAATAAAAGACTTAGATATTTCCTATCATATTTATTATAACCCTTGGAAACAAAACGAATATGTATTAAAAAAAACATATTGGAAAAAAATGCTCTGCGATAGTAACGAAATATTAAAGCCACAAATAGAAGAAGATATAACAGCAGTAAAATGGATATCTTTAAAAAATATTGCCCCCATTTTAAATAATACTTATCCTCTAATTAAAGACCTTTTACAAAAAATATAACTTAATATTATGGATAAACTAAAAGCAATTATTGTTGCTGGTGGAACGGGAATAAGAATGCAAAACACATTACCCAAGCAATTTATACCTATTCATAAAAAACCTATTATTCAATGGACATTAGAAATATTCGCAAATTTTCACGAAACATTAGAAATAATAATTGTTATTCATCAAGATTATATTCAAGAGCTTAAAAAACTTTGCAATCAATTACCTTTTAAAAATAGAATTATTATTGTTGCTGGTGGAAAAACAAGATACCATTCTGTAAAAAATGGAGTAGCAAAAATTAATAATGAAGATATTGTTTTTGTTCACGATGCCGTTCGTTGTATGCTTCATAAAACGCTATTAAAAAAATGCTTACAGGAAACAATAACTAATGGAATAGCAATTCCAGCGATAGCGGTTAAAGATAGTATTCGTATAGAAGAAAACAACCTTTATAAAAGTATAGATAGAAATAAAGTAAAAATTATGCAAACGCCTCAAACTTTTAAAGGCAGTATTTTAAAAGATATTTTTACGCAACCCTATCAAGAAACTTTTACCGATGAAGCCACACTAGCAGAAAAAAAAGGTTATCCTATCCATTTAATAGACGGAGATATTAAAAATATAAAAATTACTTACCCAATAGATTTAATCATTGCTGAAGCCTTATTAAAAAATGAAAATTAATAGAACATAGTTTTATCCTTTAATTTGCAACAGCATTTTTTGTAATCCTCTTTAAAAAAAGTATTTTAGCAAGAAAAATATTTCCTTTTTACACTATTGTAAAATAATAAAAATGACCTTAAATAATTTTAAGCAACACCCTTCTAATACTTATAAAAGACTTTCAACAATAGAGGTTAAAGTAGGAAATTTAGTGATTGGTGGAAATTACCCCATTCGTATTCAAACAATGACAACCACAGACACGATGGAGACACAAGCTTCTGTAGAACAATCCATTCGTTGTATAAATGCAGGAGCAGAATTAATTAGATTAACAGCTCCAAGTAAAAAAGAAGCAGAAAATTTATTACAAATCAAAAATGAATTAAAAAAAAGAGGTTACGAAATCCCTTTAATTGCGGACATTCATTATACTCCTAATGCAGCAGAAATTGCTGCCAGAATTATAGAAAAAGTAAGGATTAATCCTGGGAATTATATAGACAAAAAAAATTTCAAACAAATAGAATATACCGATATAGACTATAAAAAAGAAATAGAAAAAATTAGAATTAAATTCTTACCCTTAGTAAAAATATGTAAAGAAAATGGCACTGCAATGCGTATTGGAACAAATCACGGTTCTTTAAGTGATAGAATTTTAAGTCGCTACGGAGATACTCCAATGGGAATGGTAGAAAGTGCTATGGAATTTTTACGCATAGCATTAGAAGAAAATTTCAACCAAATTATTTTAAGTATGAAAGCAAGCAACCCTTTAATTATGGTGCAGGCTTATCGTGTTTTAGTAACTAAAATGCAAGAAGAATTTGGTTTTTGTTTCCCTTTACACCTTGGTGTTACAGAAGCTGGAGATGGAGAAGATGGCAGAGTAAAATCGGCTATAGGTATAGGAACTCTTTTAGAAGAAGGTATTGGCGATACCATTCGTGTTTCTTTAACCGAAGACCCAGAATTTGAAGTTCCTGTATGTAAAGATATTGTAAAAAGATATGTGAATAGAAAAATTACTTACGAAGATAAATTACCGCTTGTAAAAAAAATAAACTACAATCCTTTTATTTATGAAAAACACCACACCTTTGCAATAGAAAATATTGGAGAAAAAAATGTTCCTATTGTAATTTCTAACTGGCAACATAAAACGCAACTTTCTTATCAAGACTTTTTATCCATAGGCTACGAATATAATGCTACTGACGACAAATGGAATATTAAAGATGATGCAGCAGATTATATTTTCCTTGAAAAAAAAATAGCATTTAATTACCCTCAAAATTTAAAAATAATTATCCCTTTTAACCAATGGAATAAAGAAAAACACACCTACCCTTTACTAACTACGCAAGAAATAGAAAAAAAATCGCTAATAGAAAAAACACCTTATTTTTTAGATTGGGACATTACAAACATACAAAATTGGCAATTTATTTTTAATACTATTAAAGAAGAAAAACAAGCTGTTCTAATCCTTACTACGACAGAAAAAAATCCTTATTATTTATTTCGTAGATGGTTAATAGAAAAAATAGACATTCAAAATAAAAATCCTTTAATATGGAAATTAAAAACTTTAGAAGATAAAAACACTTTAATTGATGAACAGCTTATTCATTTTTCTACAGAACTTGGAGCCTTATTAATTGATGGTTTTGGTGATGGACTTTTTTTAGTTAGTGATAATGAAATAAATAATATACAAGCCCAAGGAAGAACTTATTTAGAAGTAAGCAATACCAATCAATTTTTAAACCATCTTACTTTTTCTATACTACAAGCAACCCGAACAAGAATTTCAAAAACAGAATATATTTCTTGTCCTTCTTGTGGCAGAACACTTTTTGATTTACAACAAACAACTACTAAAATACGAAAAGCAACCCACCATTTAAAAGGAGTTAAAATAGCAATTATGGGTTGTATTGTAAATGGTCCTGGAGAAATGGCAGACGCTGATTTTGGATATGTTGGTAGTGGCGTGGGCAAAATTCATTTATATAAAAATAAAGAAATTATTAAAAAAATATAGATAGCGAAATAGCGGTGCAAGAATTAATACAACTCATAAAAGATAATAATATGTGGAATGATTAAAACTTTTTTACATACTTTATATCATTTATTTTTTCCTAATGTTTGTGTGGGTTGTGCACAAAATTTGTTATCTTTTAAAAAAACTATCTGTTATTATTGTAAAGAAAAATTACCAATAACAAATTTTCAAGAAGTAAAAAATAATTTAGTCTTCGAAAAAATTCAAGAAAAAATTTCTATAGAAAATGCGTGTAGTATTTATTTCTTTCAAAAAAATTCTATACTAAGAAATATTATTCACCAGTTTAAATATTATGGAAAATTAGATGTTGCCTTTTCTATCGGAGAATTTATGGGCACATATTTATCAAAAAGTAGTCTATACAAAGATATAGATGCTGTTACTGCCATTCCTTTATATTATAAAAAATTAAAAAAAAGAGGATATAATCAATCCGAAATATTAGCTCAAGGGATTGTCAATATTTTAAAAAAACCGCTATATCCTAATTTACTAACAAGAAATAAAAACACAAAAATACAAGCCTCATTAAAAACCACAGAACAAAGAGAAAAAAATTTAGAATCCTCCTTTGTATACCATATAAAAAAAGAAAAAAATATAAATCACTTGCTTATTATAGATGATGTTTTTACTACCGGAGCCACCATTGTTTCTGCTATTAAAGAAATTCAACAAAAATCGAATGTTAAAATTTCGGTATGTACTTTAGCATTTACCTTTGATTAATAAAAAATATTAGCTTCGCACACTCTCTATTATGGTTTATTTAAACATATGCACAATAAAAATTCAATTACAGAAAAATACTTTTGTATTAGTGGTTTAGAACCTCTTATTGCAAGAGAAAATACAAATTTTATTAATATCGGAGAAAGAACAAATGTTACGGGTTCAAAGAAATTTGCCCGATTAATAAAATCTGAAAATTATGAAGAAGCCATTTCTGTAGCAAGGCAACAAGTAGAAAATGGAGCACAAATTTTAGACATTAATATGGACGATGCTCTATTAGATGGTGAAAAAGCAATGATTAAATACATTAACTATTTACAGTCAGAGCCCGATATTGCTAAAATTCCATTTATGATAGATAGCAGTAAATTCAATATCATATTAGCGGGATTAAAATGCGTTCAAGGAAAATGTATTGTAAACTCTATATCTTTAAAAGAAGGCGAAGAAAAATTTATAGAACAAGCAGAAATTTGTAGGCAAATTGGAGTCGCTGTAGTAGTAATGGCTTTTGACAAAAAAGGGCAAGCAGATACCATAAACCGCAGGGTTGAAATTTGTCAAAGAGCATATAAAATACTTACAGAACAAGTAAAATTTTCACCATACGATATTATTTTAGACCTCAATATTTTTGCTATTGCAACAGGAATAGAAGAACATAATAATTATGCTATAGATTTTATAGAAGCAACAAAAATTATAAAACAAAAATTACCCTTTATAAAAATAAGTGGCGGTGTAAGTAACCTTTCTTTTTCTTTTAGGGGTAATGATACTGTAAGAGATGCTATGCACAGCGTATTTTTATTCTATGCAATAAAAGCAGGTATGGATATGGGCATTGTAAATGCAGGGCAATTACCTATATACGATTTAATAGATACAGAATTAAGAACACTTTGTGAAGAAGTTATTTTCAATAAAAATCCAGAGGCAACAGAGCGGTTAATTGCTTTTGCCAATACGATTCAAAATCAAGGCAAAGAAGTAAAAAAAGTTTCTTTAGAATGGAGAGCAAAAAATGTAGAAGAAAGATTAGCCTATTCTTTAATTAATGGAATTACCGATTTTATAGATACAGATATAGAAGAAACCAGACAAAAATATCCCGTTCCGATACAAATTATTGAAGGGCCTTTAATGAATGGAATGGGTATCGTAGGAGAACTTTTTGGTGAAGGAAAAATGTTTTTACCTCAAGTAGTAAAAAGTGCTCGTGTAATGAAAAAAGCTGTAGCCATTCTAACCCCTTATATAGAAGAAAGTAAAGTAAAAAATACAAATAATGGAGTTATTGTTATGGCAACAGTAAAAGGCGATGTTCACGATATTGGAAAAAATATCGTTGGTGTAGTTTTAGGATGTAATGGATATAAAATTGTAGACTTAGGCGTAATGGTACCAACACAAAAAATTATAGAAGAAGCCATAAAAGAACAGGCGGATATTATAGGATTAAGTGGATTAATAACCCCTTCGTTAGACGAGATGATTTTAGTTGCTAAAGAAATGAAAAAGCAAAACTTAACGGTTCCCTTATTAATAGGAGGAGCAACAACTTCTAAAACACATACCGCATTAAGAATACAACCAGAATACGAAAATGGAGTAGTACATGTTTTAGATGCTTCCAAAGCGGTTAATGTAACCAGTCAATTATTAAGTCTTACAGCAAAAAAAGTTTTTTTGGAAAATATTAATGTAGAATATAAAAAAATTGCTAAAGATTTTTCTAGTAAAAACGCCCATAAAGAATTTCTTTCTTTAGAGCAAGCAAGAAAAAATAAATATCCCATTAACTGGGAAAATTATAAACCCCCTATACCGAATAAATTAGGTATTACCCTATTAAAAGATATTCCTTTAGAAAATTTAATACCTTTTTTTGATTGGACACCTTTTTTTATTACTTGGGAATTACACGGAAAATTTCCCGCAATATTGGAAGATAAAGTTGTTGGAAAAGTAGCCACGCAATTATATAAAGATGCTCAAGAGATGCTAGAAAAAATAATAAAAAATAAATGGGTAATAGCAAATGGCGTTTGTGGGATATTTAAAGCAAAGCAAATAAATGAAGATGATATTTTAGTGCAAACGGAAAATAAAAATTATGAATTACAACATTTAAGGCAACAAACTCAAAAAGCCGAAGGGCAGAGTAATTTATGTCTTTCAGATTTTGTTTCCCTAAAGAAGATTATATAGGAGCATTTGCTGTTACTTGCGGTATTAATATAGAAAAACAATTACAAATATTTGACGACCAAAAAGACGATTATAATTCTATTTTACTAAAAGCATTAGCAGATAGATTAGCAGAATCTTTTGCAGAATATTTACACCACAAAGTAAGAACGGAAATTTGGGGATATGTAAATAATGAAGGCCTTTCGAACGATGAACTAATTAAAGAGAAATATCAAGGCATAAGACCAGCACCCGGATATCCCGCTTGTCCAGACCATACAGAAAAATATAAACTTTTTGAAATGCTGCAAGCAACTCAACATACAGGAATTTATTTAACAGAATCTTTAGCAATGCACCCTGCATCAAGTGTTTCTGGTTGGTATATTGCCCATCCTGAAAGCAAATATTTTACCACAGGAAAAATTACCGAAAATCAAATACAAGATTATGCAAAAAGAAAAAAATGAATATAGAAGAAATAAAAAAATGGTTAAATTCTGTTTTAGTTGGTTCCATATAAAAACCATTTTTACCTTTGTTATTTAAAATAATTTTTTTACCTATAAGTTTTTATAATGAAAATATCAATAATTGGCGTTGGCAACCTTGGTGCCGCTATTGCAACAGGATTATTAAAAAGTAATTTTATTGCCCCTAAAGATTTAATTTTAAGTAGAAGAAATATAACCTCTTTAAAAGCGTTTGAAAAAGAAGGCGTTTTTGTAACTACGGATAATAAAGAAGCAGTAAAAAAATCAGACATTATTATTTTATGTGTAAAGCCTTTTAATTGTATTGATATTTTAAATGGGATAAAAAAAGAAATTAAAAAAAATCAAATTTTAATTTCTCCTGTAACAGGAATTTGGATAGAAGAAATAGAAAATGTTGTAGGCAAAAAAACTCCTATTTTTAGAGCAATGCCCAATACGGCTATTGCCATTCAAGAAAGTTTAACTGCAATATGTTATAATCAAGCAGTTACCGAAGCTCAAAAAAATATTGTAAAAAATATGTTTGATAAATTAGGCGTTTCTGTTTTTATTGAAGAAAAATTAATGGATTCGGCAACCGTTTTAGGAGCTTGTGGTATTGCTTATGCGTTGCGTTTTATACGAGCAAATATTCAAGGAGGAATAGAAATTGGTTTTGATGCTAAAACTGCCAGTACGATAGCCAGCCAAACGATAAAAGGTGCTGCTGAACTATTAATACAAACAGGAAATCATCCCGAACACGAAATAGATAAAGTAACTACACCAAAAGGTTGCACCATTGCAGGAATAAACGAAATGGAACACCAAGGATTTAGTTCTTCTCTTATTAAAGGCATTGTTACTTCCTATAAAAAAATTACAGAATAATAATTTTTAAGCAAAAATCATTTCTTTAGCAATAGCGATAGCTTTATCTGTTGCGGGTTTACCTCCGAGCATTTCGGCAATTTCAATAACCCTTTCGTCTTTATTAAGCAATTTAATATCGGTTTGAAAAGATTGGTTTTTTTCTTGCTTGTAAACAAATAAATGGGCGTTCCCTTTTGCTGCAATAGAGGCTTGATGGGTAATGCAAATAATTTGAATATCTATAGCAAGAGATTTTAATATCTCGCCAATTTGCTTTGCTACTTCTCCCGAAACTCCCGTATCAATTTCATCAAAAATTAAAGTAGGCAATTCTAAAGAAGTAGCAACAATAGATTTTATAGAAAGCATTAATCGGTTTAATTCCCCACCACTGCCAACTTTCTTTAAAGATTTAAAAGCATTTGTTCTATTCGCATCTAATAAAAACTCTATCGTATCTTTACCATATTCATTAAAACTTCCTTTATCTAAATTAATTTTAAATTGTGCATTAGGCATTCCCACTTTATGTAATAAAAGATGAAGATTTTCTAAAAAAGGAGCAATATTTTTCTCTCTAACTTGATGTAAATTTTCTGCCAACAATTCTATTTCCTGATGCAATTTTTCTACCGCTTTATTTTTTTCTAGTAAAATTTGGTCTATATTTTGTATTGTATTCAGTTTATCTTGTATTTGTTTATGAACAGCTAAAAGTTCTTGAGTGCTTTTAACTTGGTGCTTTTTTAATAATTTATATCCTTCGCTTAATCTATCAGAAAGGAATTGTAAGCGTTCGGGATTAGGATTAAATTTTTGAGATAAATTAGAAGTTTCTTTATAAATATCTTCCACTTCTATATAGCAAGAATTTAACCTGTTATTTAACTCTTCAATTTGAGGAGAATTAATTTTTAATTGTTTTAATTGATGGACACATTGCCTTAATTGGTAATGTATAGAATGTTCTGTATTATAAAGTATTTCTGTACAACTCGCTAATGCTAATTGGGTATTTTCTGCGTTTGTAAGTGTTTGTAATTCTTCTTCTATAGTTTCTATTTCGTTATCTTTAAAATGGATATTTTCTAACTCTTCGTTAAGATAAGTATAATATTCTAAATCTTTCTTAGATTGAAGTTGTTCGCTTTGTAAAGTTTCTAAATGTTTTTTTTCTGCAATATAGAGGTAAAAACTTTTTTGATATGCTGCCAATAAATCAAAATTATTAGCAACAGCATCAACAATTTTAAATTGAAAATCTGTACTATAAATTTCTAAAGTATCAAATTGCCGGTGTAAATCTATTAAGTATTTAGCTACTTCGCCTAATTCTGTAGCACTAACCAAACTATCATTAATAAAATTCCTTGAAGTTTTTGTAGCGGGATTAATTTCTCTCCTTAATATTAATTCGTTTGTACTTTCAATATTTTTTTCTTGAAGAAAACGCATAAGCGTTTTATGTTTATGAATTTCAAAAGTAGATTCTATAATGGATTTTTTTTGCGGATTATCAAACAAAGCCCAATCAATTCTTTCTCCTAAAACTAAACTTAATGCTCCTATTAAAATAGATTTCCCTGCTCCTGTTTCTCCTGTAATAATATTTAATTGATTATCAAAAGAAATAGAAATTTTTTCTATAATAGCATAATTTATAATCTCTAACTTTTTTAACATAATACATTATTAATTTAAGCTAATCGCTACATATTTATCTTCTTCTAACTGAGCTTTTAAGGCATTAATATCTGCAAATTTAATTTCATCTCTAATTTTTTGTTTAAAAGAAATAGTAACTTCTCGTCCATAAATTTCTTTATTAAAATCAAAAATATGAACTTCTATTTTTATATCTTGTGTATTTTCTACCGTTGGATTAACACCTATATTAAGCATTCCTTTATAGGTTGTTTCTTCCCCATTAATAATAAAGGTTACTACATAAACGCCTTTAGGAGGAAGAATTTTATTTTCTTTAGGTAAAGCAATATTTGCTGTAGGGAAACCAATAGTTCTGCCTAATTGCTTGCCTTTAATAATTGTTCCTTGTAAAAAATACGCATATCCTAATAACATATTTGCTTTATCTATTTCCCCTGTTTGTATTGCTTGTCTAATAAGTGTAGAAGAAATTTTTAATTCGTCTATAGCTTGAATAGATATTTCGTCTACTTTATAGGAATAGGTAGCAGCATAGTGTTTTAAAGTATTAATATTTCCAGATTTATTTTTCCCGAAATGATGATCATAGCCAACAACAATAAACGAAGGATTAAAATAATACACTAAAAAATCTTTAATAAAAGATTCCGCAGACATTTCTGAAAGCGTTTTATCAAACGCAAGCGTTATACAATGTTGAATATTATTTTTTTCAAATAAATTGCATTTCTCTTGTAATGTGGTAATAACAGAAAGTGCATTTTCATTTTCTAAAATTAACCGAGGATGTTTTTGGAAAGTAATAACAATACTTTCTAAATGGTGTTCATTGGCTAAATTATCAACCTGTTTTAGTATTTTTTGATGCCCAAGATGAACGCCATCAAAACTACCTATAGTAATTACAGATTTTTTAATTTTTTGGAGTTCGTGAATATTCTTATAAATTAACATTAGAGCAATTATTTTCTTTAGGGCAAAACTAATAAAATGTACTGTTTAATGATTGAATAATTCTTTAAAAAATAAAATACTTCCACGAAGACCAAATAATTTTAAAATTATTTGAAAACTAAGCCCTTCCAATTTATATTCGCCTAAAAATAATGTATTTAATTTTAAAGCAGTTTTATGTACCCCAAATTATTAAAGCAGATATTGAACACCTTGATGGCGTTGCTTATTTGTTTGATTTATACAGACAATTTTACAAACAAGAAACGAATATAACATTAGCAAAAGCGTTTTCTAATGCCTCGTTTAATAAACCAAGAAAGTGTAATTTATATTGCTGTTAATGAAGAAAATAAATATATCGGCTTTACGCAATTATACCCTATTTTTAGCTCTGTTAGTATGAAAAAACTATGGTTATAAAATGATTTATTTGTATTGCAAGAATATAGAGGTAAGGGTATTTCTAAACAATTAATAGAAAAAGCTAAAACTTTAGCAATATTAAGCCATTCCAAAGGGTTAATGTTACAAACCGAAAAAAGTAATCTAGTAGCACAAAAACTATACCAAAAAATGGACTTTAAATTAGATAATAACTTTGTTTATAACTTATTTTTATAATACTATCTTTTATTGAAAATTGTAGAAAAATATAATTTACTAATAGAACATTTTAATCTTCATCTTCCAGATGCGGAAACAGAACTGAACTATAAAAATGAATATGAATTATTAATAGCGGTAGTTTTATCTGCACAATGTACCGATAAGCGAGTAAATATCGTTACGCCTAAATTGTTTGAACATTTCCCTTCTTTTGAAAATTATCTCAAGCAACTTTCGACGAAGTATTCCAATTAATCAAAAGTATTTCGTATCCCAATAATAAATCAAAATATATTATAGCAACAGCAAACATTGTTGTTCATCAATATAATAATATTTTACCCCATACGGTAGAGGAATTAATAACACTTCCGGGTGTTGGCAGAAAACTGCAAATGTTATTACATCGGTATTATTTAATCAACCCAATATGGCTGTAGATACCCACGTTTTTAGAGTTTCGCATCGTTTAGGATTAGTAAAAAAAGCTGCCACAACGCCCCTTGCTGTAGAAAAAGAACTAATAAAATATTTCCCAAAAGAATTAGTACACAAAGCACACCATTGGCTTATTTTACACGGCAGATATATTTGTACCGCAAAAAAACCTCAATGTATACAATGTCAATTAATTCATATTTGTAAGTATAAAAAGAATACTGCTCCAATTACTTCATCTCCCCTTCGTGAAAATAAAAATTGTTTCATTATCTTTTTTCATCAAATAGTTCTCGCGAGCATATTTTTCTAATAAAGCAGGATTTTCTTTATAGGCTTTAATTTCATCTTTAATCTCTTGGACTTTTTTTTCCAATTTTTCTTCTCTATATTCCAGTTTTTTATACTGTTTAGAAAGTTGATGTTGAGTAATAAAGCTATCATTATCTATAAAGCATAGCCAAATAGTAAAAAAAAATAAAGTTAATATATACTTATTTTTTATCCAAGTGTATTTATTGGTAATCGTAGGTACTTTATTCCGAATGGAAGAAATAAATCTTTTTATCATAGTATATTAATACATTATGTTAATATTAGCGGTTACAAAAGGTTAAATACAGGTAAAAACATTTGTAAAAAGCCTAATAACTGCCTACAAAACTAATATCTTTAATTTTAAAATAAAATATTGCAATTTATTTTAATGAAAAGCCCCTATTTTAGTTCTTTTTAAAAACTTTACTAAATTCGCAGACTAGGGTATACCTAGCCTTAAAATAATCTTTTTGTTTTTGAAATTTGTTATATATAATATAGGTTATGTCAGACAATATTCCTGCTAAAATTAAAGTTACCATAGACAATATATCGGTCGAGGTAGAGTTTGGAACTTCTATTTTAAATGCAGCAAGAAAAATTGGTGGAGATGTTGTTCCACCAGCAATGTGTTATTATTCCAAGTTAGAAGATAGTGGCGGTAAGTGTAGAACTTGTTTAGTAGAAGTTGCTCATTGTTCCGCTACAGATGCAAGGGCAATGCCTAAATTAGTAGCAAGTTGCAGAACACCAGTAATGGACGGTATGGTAGTAAAAAACATTACTTCAGAAAAAGTTCAAGAAGCAAGAAAAGGTATTGTAGAGTTTTTACTTTTAAATCATCCTTTAGATTGTCCTATTTGCGACCAAGCCGGAGAGTGTAAATTACAAGACCTTTCTTACGAATATGGACAAGAAATACCCGCTATGAATTTAAAAGAAGAACTTTTGAAAAACATAGTTTAGGCAACCATATACAATACATATGACAAGATGTATTTTGTGTTACCGCTGTACTTATGTTGCAGACCAAATTACAGATAATCGTTGCCATGGCGTTTTAGGAAGAGGGGATCAAGCAGAAATTAGCACTTATATAGAAAAAGCTATCGATAACGATTTTAGTGGTAATATGATAGATGTTTGTCCCGTAGGAGCATTAACAGATAAAACTTTCCGCTTTAAAAATAGAGTTTGGTTTTTGAAACCAGTAAATGCCCATAGAGATTGTGATAAATGTTGCGGCGAAGTAACGCTATGGAATAGAGGCGAAGAAGTGTATAGAGTAACCGCAAGAAAAAATGAATATAACGAAGTAGAAAAATGGATTTGTAATACTTGTAGATTTGATAAAAAAAATACTAAAGATTGGGTAATAGATGGTCCCGCTAAAATAGAAGCGTCTTCGGTAATTTCTCAAAATCATTATCAAAATGTAGAAAAACCCTCTAACACACTAAAAGATATTTTAAAGGGCGATGACCCTAAATTATTATTAGACATTCACACCATAAGTGATGTAAATAAAAAGTAAATTTGTAAAAAATATAAATCAAGAATAGTATAAAAATAATATCTTAATTATGAATGATTATTTCCCATTTATAGAAAAAACTGTTTTGATTTTAATTATATTGGGGGTAACGATGTTAATCGCTTTATATTCCACTTTTATGGAAAGAAAAGTAGCTGCCGTTTTGCAAGATAGAATAGGCCCTAATCGTGTTGGTCCTTTTGGGCTTTTGCAACCCCTTGCAGATGGAATAAAACTATTTTTTAAAGAAGAAATAATTCCTACTAGTGCAAATAAAAAACTTTTTATCGTTGGTCCTGCGTTAGCAATTATAGTAGCTTTAATGACGAGTGCTATTATTCCTTGGACTTCAGCAATAAATATTTTTGATACAACATTCTTCCCTCAAGTTACAGATGTTAATATTGGCATACTTTACATTTTTGGAGTTCTTAGTATTGGTGTTTATGGTATTATGCTTGGTTCTTGGGCGAGTAACAACAAATATTCTTTATTAGGAGGATTACGAGCGGCCTCTCAAATTATTTCTTACGAACTACCAATGGGCATTAGCTTAGTAACGCTATTAATGATAACAGGAAGTTTTAGTTTAAAAGATATTGTATTACAACAACAAAATACCTTTTGGAATGTTCTTTACCAACCATTAGGATTTCTTATATTTTTGATATGTGCTTTTGCAGAATGTAACAGAACGCCTTTTGATTTACCCGAATCAGAAAATGAATTAATAGGAGGATACCACGCAGAATATTCTTCTATGAAACTCGGATTTTATTTGTTTGCAGAATATATTAATATGTTTATTAGTAGTGCGGTAATGGCAACTTTATTTTTTGGAGGCTATGATATTCCATTTTTAGATGAAACAACTTTATCAACAAATACAGCTGCAGTATTGGGTTTAATTAGTTTATTTGTAAAATATTTCTTTTTATATTTTTATTTATGTGGGTGCGGTGGACAATACCAAGGTTTAGATACGACCAGCTTATGAATTTAGGGTGGAAAATACTACTTCCTTTAGCCCTCGTTAATTTATTAATAACAGCAGTATTTTGTTTATACTATTAAATTTATTAAAAATATTTTTTTATGCTTTCACTTACAAGTAGAAGATTAGAGGTAAGTCAAAAACCACTAAGTTGGTGGGAAAGGTTATATTTACCTTCTATCATAAAAGGAATGCTTATTACTTTTTGGACATATGTTCAAAAAAAAACCAACGCTTAACTATCCAGAAAAAACGCGTCCTTTTAGTCCTGTATTTAGAGGTTTACATATCTTAAATAGAGATGAAAACGGTAAAGAAAGATGTACCGCATGTGGATTATGTGCCT
>NW_027462031.1:0-45368 GCF_050947455.1 Rhinoderma darwinii
AGCTCGCCTGGGAAACATCCAGAGAAGTCCAAGATTGTGTTTTTTAGACTGGCTGCCACGAGCTGAAACGAATGCATCCAAGAGCGAGCGTCTGTGACTTACGGTTCAAGAGTTATTCACAGAAACATGGTTCTGAACTTTGCTGCCAGCCGCGAAAGCGAAAATAACCAAGATCGAGCGTCTAGGATTTACTTGTCAATAGCTCGCCTGGGAAACATCCAGAGAAGTCAAAGACAGTGCTTCTATACTAATTGCCAGGCGCTGAGACGAATGCCGCCAAGATCGAGCGTCTATGACTTACGGTTCAAGAATTAGCCTCAGAAACAGTGGGAAACAGTGCTTCTATACTAATTGCCAGGCGCTGAGACGAATGCCGCCAAGATCGAGCGTCTATGACTTACGGTTCAAGAATTAGCCTCAGAAACAGTGGTTCTGAACATGCTGCCAATAGCTCGCCTGGGAAACATCCAGAGAAGTCCAAGAAAGTGTTTTTTAGACTGGCTGCCACGAGCTGAAACGAATGCAGCCAAGAGCGAGCGTATGTGACTTACGGTTCAAGAGTTATTCACAGAAACATGGTTCTGAACTTTACTGCCAGCCGCGAAAGCGAAAATAACCAAGATCGAGCGTCTAGGATTTACTTGTCAATAGCTCGCCTGGGAAACATCCAGAGAAGTCAAAGACAGTGCTTCTATACTAATTGCCAGGCGCTGAGACGAATGCCGCCAAGATCTAGCGTCTATGACTTACGGTTCAAGAATTAGCCTCAGAAACAGTGGGAAACAGTGCTTCTATACTAATTGCCAGGCGCTGAGACGAATGCCACCAAGATCGAGCGTCTATGACTTACGGTTCAAGAATTAGCCTCAGAAACAGTGGTTCTGAACATGCTGCCAATAGCTCGCCTGGGAAACATCCAGAGAAGTCAAAGACAGTGCTTCTATACTAATTGCCAGGCGCTGAGACGAATGCCGCCAAGATCTAGCGTCTATGACTTACGGTTCAAGAATTAGCCTCAGAAACAGTGGGAAACAGTGCTTCTATACTAATTGCCAGGCGCTGAGACGAATGCCGCCAAGATCGAGCGTCTATGACTTACGGTTCAAGAATTAGCCTCAGAAACAGTGGTTCTGAACATGCTGCCAATAGCTCGCCTGGGAAACATCCAGAGAAGTCAAAGACAGTGCTTCTATACTAATTGCCAGGCGCTGAGATGAATGCCGCCAAGATCGAGCGTCTAAGACTTACGGTTCAAGAATTAGCCTCAGAAACAGTGGTTCTGAACATGCTGCCAATAGCTCGCCTGGGAAACATCCAGAGAAGTCCAAGATATTGTTTTTTAGACGGGCTGCCACGAGCTGAAACGAATGCAGCCAAGAGCGAGCGTCTGTGACTTACGGTTCAAGAGTTATTCACAGAAACATGGTTCTGAACTTTGCTGCCAGCCGCGAAAGCGAAAATAACCAAGATCGAGCGTCTAGGATTTACTTGTCAATAGCTCACCTGGGAAACATCCAGAGAACTCAAAGACAGTGCTTCTATACTAATAGCCAGGCGCTGAGACGAATGGCGCCAAGATCGAGCGTCTAGGATTTACTTGTCAATAGCTCGCCTGGGAAACATCCAGAGAAGTCAAAGACAGTGCTTCTATACTAATTGCCAGGCGCTGAGACAAATGCCGCCAAGATCTAGCGTCTATGACTTACGGTTCAAGAATTAGCCTCAGAAACAGTGGGAAACAGTGCTTCTATACTAATTGCCAGGCGCTGAGACGAATGCCACCAAGATCGAGCGTCTATGACTTACGGTTCAAGAATTAGCCTCAGAAACAGTGGTTCTGAACATGCTGCCAATAGCTCGCCTGGGAAACATCCAGAGAAGTCCAAGATAGTGTTTTTTAGACTGGCTGCCACGAGCTGAAACGAATGCAGCCAAGAGCGAGCGTCTGTGACTTACGGTTCAAGAGTTATTCACAGAAACATGGTTCTGAACTTTGCTGCCAGCCGCGAAAGCGAAAATAACCAAGATCGAGCGTCTAGGATTTACTTGTCAATAGCTCGCCTGGGAAGCATTAAGAGAAGTCAAAGACAGTGCTTCTATACTAATTGCCAGGCGCTGAGACGAATGCCGCCAAGATCTAGCGTCTATGACTTACGGTTCAAGAATTAGCCTCAGAAACAGTGGGAAACAGTGCTTCTATACTAATTGCCAGGCGCTGAGACGAATGCCGCCAAGATCGAGCGTCTATGACTTACGGTTCAAGAATTAGCCTCAGAAACAGTCGTTCTGAACATGCTGCCAATAGCTCGCCTGGGAAACATCCAGAGAAGTCAAAGACAGTGCTTCTATACTAATTGCCAGGCGCTGAGACGAATGCCGCCAAGATCTAGCGTCTATGACTTACGGTTCAAGAATTAGCCTCAGAAACAGTGGGAAACAGTGCTTCTATACTAATTGCCAGGCGCTGAGACGAATGCCGCCAAGATCTAGCGTATATGACTTACGGTTCAAGAATTAGCCTCAGAAACAGTGGGAAACAGTGCTTCTATACTAATTGCCAGGCGCTGAGACGAATGCCGCCAAGATCGAGCGTCTATGACTTACGGTTCAAGAATTAGCCTCAGAAACGGTGGTTCTGAACATGCTGCCAATAGCTCGCCTGGGAAACATCCAGAGAAGTCCAAGATAGTGTTTTTTTAGACTGGCTGCAACGAGCTGAAACGAATGCAGCCAAGAGCGAGCGTCTGTGACTTACGGTTCAAGAGTTATTCACAGAAACATGGTTCTGAACTTTGCTGCCAGCCGCGAAAGCGAAAATAACCAAGATCGAGCGTCTAGGATTTACTTGTCAATAGCTCGCCTGGGAAACATCCAGAGAAGTCAAAGACAGTGCTTCTATACTAATTGCCAGGCGCTGAGACGAATGCCGCCAAGATCTAGCGTCTATGACTTACGGTTCAAGAATTAGCCTCGGAAACAGTGGGAAACAGTGCTTCTATACTAATTGCCAGGCGCTGAGACGAATGCCGCCAAGATCGAGCGTCTATGACTTATGGTTCAAGAATTAGCCTCAGAAATAGTGGTTCTGAACAGGCTGCCAATAGCTCGCCTGGGAAACATCCAGAGAAGTCCAAGATTGTGTTTTTTAGACTGGCTGCCACGAGCTGAAACGAATGCATCCAAGAGCGAGCGTCTGTGACTTACGGTTCAAGAGTTATTCACAGAAACATGGTTCTGAACTTTGCTGCCAGCCGCGAAAGCGAAAATAACCAAGATCGAGCGTCTAGGATTTACTTGTCAATAGCTCGCCTGGGAAACATCCAGAGAAGTCAAAGACAGTGCTTCTATACTAATTGCCAGGCGCTGAGACGAATGCCGCCAAGATCGAGCGTCTATGACTTACGGTTCAAGAATTAGCCTCAGAAACAGTGGGAAACAGTGCTTCTATACTAATTGCCAGGCGCTGAGACGAATGCCGCCAAGATCGAGCGTCTATGACTTACGGTTCAAGAATTAGCCTCAGAAACAGTGGTTCTGAACATGCTGCCAATAGCTCGCCTGGGAAACATCCAGAGAAGTCCAAGAAAGTGTTTTTTAGACTGGCTGCCACGAGCTGAAACGAATGCAGCCAAGAGCGAGCGTATGTGACTTACGGTTCAAGAGTTATTCACAGAAACATGGTTCTGAACTTTACTGCCAGCCGCGAAAGCGAAAATAACCAAGATCGAGCGTCTAGGATTTACTTGTCAATAGCTCGCCTGGGAAACATCCAGAGAAGTCAAAGACAGTGCTTCTATACTAATTGCCAGGCGCTGAGACGAATGCCGCCAAGATCTAGCGTCTATGACTTACGGTTCAAGAATTAGCCTCAGAAACAGTGGGAAACAGTGCTTCTATACTAATTGCCAGGCGCTGAGACGAATGCCACCAAGATCGAGCGTCTATGACTTACGGTTCAAGAATTAGCCTCAGAAACAGTGGTTCTGAACATGCTGCCAATAGCTCGCCTGGGAAACATCCAGAGAAGTCAAAGACAGTGCTTCTATACTAATTGCCAGGCGCTGAGACGAATGCCGCCAAGATCTAGCGTCTATGACTTACGGTTCAAGAATTAGCCTCAGAAACAGTGGGAAACAGTGCTTCTATACTAATTGCCAGGCGCTGAGACGAATGCCGCCAAGATCGAGCGTCTATGACTTACGGTTCAAGAATTAGCCTCAGAAACAGTGGTTCTGAACATGCTGCCAATAGCTCGCCTGGGAAACATCCAGAGAAGTCAAAGACAGTGCTTCTATACTAATTGCCAGGCGCTGAGACGAATGCCGCCAAGATCGAGCGTCTAAGACTTACGGTTCAAGAATTAGCCTCAGAAACAGTGGTTCTGAACATGCTGCCAATAGCTCGCCTGGGAAACATCCAGAGAAGTCCAAGATATTGTTTTTTAGACGGGCTGCCACGAGCTGAAACGAATGCAGCCAAGAGCGAGCGTCTGTGACTTACGGTTCAAGAGTTATTCACAGAAACATGGTTCTGAACTTTGCTGCCAGCCGCGAAAGCGAAAATAACCAAGATCGAGCGTCTAGGATTTACTTGTCAATAGCTCACCTGGGAAACATCCAGAGAACTCAAAGACAGTGCTTCTATACTAATAGCCAGGCGCTGAGACGAATGGCGCCAAGATCGAGCGTCTAGGATTTACTTGTCAATAGCTCGCCTGGGAAACATCCAGAGAAGTCAAAGACAGTGCTTCTATACTAATTGCCAGGCGCTGAGACAAATGCCGCCAAGATCTAGCGTCTATGACTTACGGTTCAAGAATTAGCCTCAGAAACAGTGGGAAACAGTGCTTCTATACTAATTGCCAGGCGCTGAGACGAATGCCACCAAGATCGAGCGTCTATGACTTACGGTTCAAGAATTAGCCTCAGAAACAGTGGTTCTGAACATGCTGCCAATAGCTCGCCTGGGAAACATCCAGAGAAGTCCAAGAAAGTGTTTTTTAGACTGGCTGCCACGAGCTGAAACGAATGCAGCCAAGAGCGAGCGTATGTGACTTACGGTTCAAGAGTTATTCACAGAAACATGGTTCTGAACTTTACTGCCAGCCGCGAAAGCGAAAATAACCAAGATCGAGCGTCTAGGATTTACTTGTCAATAGCTCGCCTGGGAAGCATTAAGAGAAGTCAAAGACGGTGCTTCTATACTAATTGCCAGGCGCTGAGACGAATGCCGCCAAGATCTAGCGTCTATGACTTACGGTTCAAGAATTAGCCTCAGAAACAGTGGGAAACAGTGCTTCTATACTAATTGCCAGGCGCTGAGACGAATGCCGCCAAGATCGAGCGTCTATGACTTACGGTTCAAGAATTAGCCTCAGAAACAGTCGTTCTGAACATGCTGCCAATAGCTCGCCTGGGAAACATCCAGAGAAGTCAAAGACAGTGCTTCTATACTAATTGCCAGGCGCTGAGACGAATGCCGCCAAGATCTAGCGTCTATGACTTACGGTTCAAGAATTAGCCTCAGAAACAGTGGGAAACAGTGCTTCTATACTAATTGCCAGGCGCTGAGACGAATGCCGCCAAGATCGAGCGACTATGACTTAAGGTTCAAGAATTAGCCTCAGAAACAGTGGTTCTGAACATGCTGCCAATAGCTCGCCTGGGAAACATCCAGAGAAGTCAAAGACAGTGCTTCTATACTAATTGCCAGGCGCTGAGACGAATGCCGCCAAGATCGAGCGTCTAAGACTTACGGTTCAAGAATTAGCCTCAGAAACAGTGGTTCTGAACATGCTGCCAATAGCTCGTCTGGGAAACATCCAGAGAAGTCCAAGACAGTGCTTCTATACTAATTGCCAGGCGCTGAGACGAATGCCGCCAAGATCTAGCGTCTATGACTTACGGTTCAAGAATTAGCCTCAGAAACAGTGGGAAACAGTGCTTCTATACTAATTGCCAGGCGCTGAGACGAATGCCGCCAAGATCGAGCGTCTAAGACTTACGGTTCAAGAATTAGCCTCAGAAACAGTGGTTCTGAACATGCTGCCAATAGCTCGCCTGGGAAACATCCAGAGAAGTCCAAGATAGTGTTTTTTAGACGGGCTGCCACGAGCTGAAACGAATGCAGCCAAGAGCGAGCGTCTGTGACTTACCGTTCAAGAGTTATTCACAGAAACATGGTTCTGAACTTTGCTGCCAGCCGCGAAAGCGAAAATAACCAAGATCGAGCGTCTAGGATTTACTTGTCAATAGCTCGCCTGGGAAACATCCAGAGAAGTCAAAGCGAGTGCTTCTATACTAATTGCCAGGCGCTGAGACGAATGCCGCCAAGATCTAGCGTCTATGACTTACGGTTCAAGAATTAGCCTCAGAAACAGTGGTTCTGAACATGCTGCCAATAGCTCGTCTGGGAAACATCCAGAGAAGTCCAATATAGTGTTTTTTAGACTGGCTGCCACGAGCTGAAACGAATGCAGCCAAGAGCGAGCGTCTGTGACTTACGGTTCAAGAGTTATTCACAGAAACATGGTTCTGAACTTTGCTGCCAGCCGCGAAAGCGAAAATAACCAAGATCGAGCGTCTAGGATTTACTTGTCAATAGCTCACCTGGGAAACATCCAGAGAAGTCAAAGACAGTGCTTCTATACTAATTGCCAGGCGCTGAGACGAATGGCGCCAAGATCGAGCGTCTAAGACTTACGGTTCAAGAATTAGCCTCAGAAACAGTGGTTCTGAACATGCTGCCAATAGCTCGTCTGGGGAACATCCAGAGAAGTCCAAGACAGTGCTTCTATACTAATTGCCAGGCGCTGAGACGAATGCCGCCAAGATCTAGCGTCTATGACTTACGGTTCAAGAATTAGCCTCAGAAACAGTGGGAAACAGTGCTTCTATACTAATTGCCAGGCGCTGAGACGAATGCCGCCAAGATCGAGCGTCTATGACTTACGGTTCAAGAATTAGCCTCAGAAACAGTGGTTCTGAACATGCTGCCAATAGCTCGCCTGGGAAACATCCAGAGAAGTCAAAGACAGTGCTTCTATACTAATTGCCAGGCGCTGAGACGAATGCCGCCAAGATCGAGCGTCTAAGACTTGCGGTTCAAGAATTAGCCTCAGAAACAGTGGTTCTGAACATGCTGCCAATAGCTCGCCTGGGAAACATCCAGAGAAGTCCAAGATAGTGTTTTTTAGACGGGCTGCCACGAGCTGAAACGAATGCAGCCAAGAGCGAGCGTCTGTGACTTACGGTTCAAGAGTTATTCACAGAAACATGGTTCTGAACTTTGCTGCCAGCCGCGAAAGCGAAAATAACCAAGATCGAGCGTCTAGGATTTACTTGTCAATAGCTCGCCTGGGAAACATCCAGAGAAGTCAAAGACAGTGCTTCTATACTAATTGCCAGGCGCTGAGACGAATGCCGCCAAGATCTAGCGTCTATGACTTACGGTTCAAGAATTAGCTTCAGAAACAGTGGTTCTGAACATGCTGCCAATAGCTCGTCTGGGAAACATCCAGAGAAGTCCAAGATAGTGTTTTTTAGACTGGCTGCCACGAGCTGAAACGAATGCAGCCAAGAGCGTGCGTCTGTGACTTACGGTTCAAGAGTTATTCACAGAAACATGGTTCTGAACTTTGCTGCCAGCCGCGAAAGCGAAAATAACCAAGATCGAGCGTCTAGGATTTACTTGTCAATAGCTCGCCTGGGAAACATCCAGAGAAGTCAAAGACAGTGCTTCTATACTAATTGCCAGGCGCTGAGACGAATGCCGCCAAGATCGAGCGTCTATGACTTACGGTTCAAGAATTAGCCTCAGAAACAGTGGGAAACAGTGCTTCAATACTAATTGCCAGGCGCTGAGACGAATGGCGCCAAGATCGAGCGTCTATGACTTACGGTTCAAGAATTAGCCTCAGAAACAGTGGTTCTGAACATGCTGCCAATAGCTCGCCTGGGAAACATCCAGAGAAGTCCAAGATAGTGTTTTTTAGACTGGCTGCCACGAGCTGAAACGAATGCAGCCAAGAGCGAGCGTCTGTGACTTACGGTTCAAGAGTTATTCACAGAAACATGGTTCTGAACTTTGCTGCCAGCCGCGAAAGCAAAAATAACCAAGATCGAGCGTCTAGGATTTACTTGTCAATAGCTCGCCTGGGAAGCATCCAGAGAAGTCAAAGACAGTGCTTCTATACTAATTGCCAGGCGCTGAGACGAATGCCGCCAAGATCTAGCGTCTATGACTTACGGTTCAAGAATTAGCCTCAGAAACAGTGGTTCTGAACATGCTGCCAATAGCTCGTCTGGGAAACATCCAGAGAAGTCCAAGACAGTGCTTCTATACTAATTGCTAGGCGCTGAGACGAATGCCGCCAAGATCTAGCGTCTATGACTTACGGTTCAAGAATTAGCCTCAGAAACAGTGGGAAACAGTGCTTCTATACTAATTGCCAGGCGCTGAGACGAATGCCGCCAAGATCGAGCGTCTATGACTTACGGTTCAAGAATTAGCCTCAGAAACAGTGGTTCTGAACATGCTGCAAATAGCTCGCCTGGGAAACATCCAGAGAAGTCAAAGACAGTGTTTTTTAGACTGGCTGCCACGAGCTGAAACGAATGCAGCCAAGAGCGAGCGTCTGTGACTTACGGTTCAAGAGTTATTCACAGAAACATGGTTCTGAACTTTGCTGCCAGCCGCGAAAGCGAAAATAACCAAGATCGAGCGTCTAGGATTTACTTGTCAATAGCTCGCCTGGGAAGCATCCAGAGAAGTCAAAGACAGTGCTTCTATACTAATTGCCAGGCGCTGAGACGAATGCCGCCAAGATCTAGCGTCTATGACTTACGGTTCAAGAATTAGCCTCAGAAACAGTGGGAAACAGTGCTTCTATACTAATTGCCAGGCGCTGAGACGAATGCCGCCAAGATCGAGCGTCTATGACTTACGGTTCAAGAATTAGCCTCAGAAACAGTGGTTCTGAACATGCTGCCAATAGCTCGCCTGGGAAACATCCAGAGAAGTCAAAGACAGTGCTTCTATACTAATTGCCAGGCGCTGAGACGAATGCCGCCAAGATCTAGCGTCTATGACTTACGGTTCAAGAATTAGCCTCAGAAACAGTGGGAAACAGTGCTTCTATACTAATTGCCAGGCGCTGAGACGAATGCCGCCAAGATCGAGCGTCTATGACTTACGGTTCAAGAATTAGCCTCAGAAACAGTGGTTCTGAACATGCTGCCAATAGCTCGTCTGGGAAACATCCAGAGAAGTCCAAGACAGTGCTTCTATACTAATTGCTAGGCGCTGAGACGAATGCCGCCAAGATCTAGCGTCTATGACTTACGGTTCAAGAATTAGCCTCAGAAACAGTGGGAAACAGTGCTTCTATACTAATTGCCAGGCGCTGAGACGAATGCCGCCAAGATCGAGCGTCTATGACTTACGGTTCAAGAATTAGCCTCAGAAACAGTGGTTCTGAACATGCTGCAAATAGCTCGCCTGGGAAACATCCAGAGAAGTCAAAGACAGTGCTTCTATACTAATTGCCAGGCGCTGAGACGAATGCCGCCAAGATCGAGCGTCTAAGACTTACGGTTCAAGAATTAGCCTCAGAAACAGTGGTTCTGAACATGCTGCCAATAGCTCGCCTGGGAAACATCCAGAGAAGTCCAAGATAGTGTTTTTTAGACGGGCTGCCACGAGCTGAAACGAATGCAGCCAAGAGCGAGCGTCTGTGACTTACGGTTCAAGAGTTATTCACAGAAACATGGTTCTGAACTTTGCTGCCAGCCGCGAAAGCGAAAATAACCAAGATCGAGCGTCTAGGATTTACTTGTCAATAGCTCGCCTGGGAAACATCCAGAGAAGTCAAAGACAGTGCTTCTATACTAATTGCCAGGCGCTGAGACGAATGCCGCCAAGATCTAGCGTCTATGACTTACGGTTCAAGAATTAGCTTCAGAAACAGTGGTTCTGAACATGCTGCCAATAGCTCGTCTGGGAAACATCCAGAGAAGTCCAAGATAGTGTTTTTTAGACTGGCTGCCACGAGCTGAAACGAATGCAGCCAAGAGCGTGCGTCTGTGACTTACGGTTCAAGAGTTATTCACAGAAACATGGTTCTGAACTTTGCTGCCAGCCGCGAAAGCGAAAATAACCAAGATCGAGCGTCTAGGATTTACTTGTCAATAGCTCGCCTGGGAAACATCCAGAGAAGTCAAAGACAGTGCTTCTATACTAATTGCCAGGCGCTGAGACGAATGCCGCCAAGATCGAGCGTCTATGACTTACGGTTCAAGAATTAGCCTCAGAAACAGTGGGAAACAGTGCTTCTATACTAATTGCCAGGCGCTGAGACGAATGGCGCCAAGATCGAGCGTCTATGACTTACGGTTCAAGAATTAGCCTCAGAAACAGTGGTTCTGAACATGCTGCCAATAGCTCGTCTGGGAAACATCCAGAGAAGTCCAAGACAGTGCTTCTATACTAATTGCTAGGCGCTGAGACGAATGCCGCCAAGATCTAGCGTCTATGACTTACGGTTCAAGAATTAGCCTCAGAAACAGTGGGAAACAGTGCTTCTATACTAATTGCCAGGCGCTGAGACGAATGCCGCCAAGATCGAGCGTCTATGACTTACGGTTCAAGAATTAGCCTCAGAAACAGTGGTTCTGAACATGCTGCAAATAGCTCGCCTGGGAAACATCCAGAGAAGTCAAAGACAGTGTTTTTTAGACTGGCTGCCACGAGCTGAAACGAATGCAGCCAAGAGCGAGCGTCTGTGACTTACGGTTCAAGAGTTATTCACAGAAACATGGTTCTGAACTTTGCTGCCAGCCGCGAAAGCGAAAATAACCAAGATCGAGCGTCTAGGATTTACTTGTCAATAGCTCGCCTGGGAAGCATCCAGAGAAGTCAAAGACAGTGCTTCTATACTAATTGCCAGGCGCTGAGACGAATGCCGCCAAGATCTAGCGTCTATGACTTACGGTTCAAGAATTAGCCTCAGAAACAGTGGGAAACAGTGCTTCTATACTAATTGCCAGGCGCTGAGACGAATGCCGCCAAGATCGAGCGTCTATGACTTACGGTTCAAGAATTAGCCTCAGAAACAGTGGTTCTGAACATGCTGCCAATAGCTCGCCTGGGAAACATCCAGAGAAGTCAAAGACAGTGCTTCTATACTAATTGCCAGGCGCTGAGACGAATGCCGCCAAGATCTAGCGTCTATGACTTACGGTTCAAGAATTAGCCTCAGAAACAGTGGGAAACAGTGCTTCTATACTAATTGCCAGGCGCTGAGACGAATGCCGCCAAGATCGAGCGTCTATGACTTACGGTTCAAGAATTAGCCTCAGAAACAGTGGTTCTGAACATGCTGCCAATAGCTCGTCTGGGAAACATCCAGAGAAGTCCAAGACAGTGCTTCTATACTAATTGCTAGGCGCTGAGACGAATGCCGCCAAGATCTAGCGTCTATGACTTACGGTTCAAGAATTAGCCTCAGAAACAGTGGGAAACAGTGCTTCTATACTAATTGCCAGGCGCTGAGACGAATGCCGCCAAGATCGAGCGTCTATGACTTACGGTTCAAGAATTAGCCTCAGAAACAGTGGTTCTGAACATGCTGCAAATAGCTCGCCTGGGAAACATCCAGAGAAGTCAAAGACAGTGCTTCTATACTAATTGCCAGGCGCTGAGACGAATGCCGCCAAGATCGAGCGTCTAAGACTTACGGTTCAAGAATTAGCCTCAGAAACAGTGGTTCTGAACATGCTGCCAATAGCTCGCCTGGGAAACATCCAGAGAAGTCCAAGATAGTGTTTTTTAGACGGGCTGCCACGAGCTGAAACGAATGCAGCCAAGAGCGAGCGTCTGTGACTTACGGTTCAAGAGTTATTCACAGAAACATGGTTCTGAACTTTGCTGCCAGCCGCGAAAGCGAAAATAACCAAGATCGAGCGTCTAGGATTTACTTGTCAATAGCTCGCCTGGGAAACATCCAGAGAAGTCAAAGACAGTGCTTCTATACTAATTGCCAGGCGCTGAGACGAATGCCGCCAAGATCTAGCGTCTATGACTTACGGTTCAAGAATTAGCTTCAGAAACAGTGGTTCTGAACATGCTGCCAATAGCTCGTCTGGGAAACATCCAGAGAAGTCCAAGATAGTGTTTTTTAGACTGGCTGCCACGAGCTGAAACGAATGCAGCCAAGAGCGTGCGTCTGTGACTTACGGTTCAAGAGTTATTCACAGAAACATGGTTCTGAACTTTGCTGCCAGCCGCGAAAGCGAAAATAACCAAGATCGAGCGTCTAGGATTTACTTGTCAATAGCTCGCCTGGGAAACATCCAGAGAAGTCAAAGACAGTGCTTCTATACTAATTGCCAGGCGCTGAGACGAATGCCGCCAAGATCGAGCGTCTATGACTTACGGTTCAAGAATTAGCCTCAGAAACAGTGGGAAACAGTGCTTCTATACTAATTGCCAGGCGCTGAGACGAATGGCGCCAAGATCGAGCGTCTATGACTTACGGTTCAAGAATTAGCCTCAGAAACAGTGGTTCTGAACATGCTGCCAATAGCTCGTCTGGGAAACATCCAGAGAAGTCCAAGACAGTGCTTCTATACTAATTGCTAGGCGCTGAGACGAATGCCGCCAAGATCTAGCGTCTATGACTTACGGTTCAAGAATTAGCCTCAGAAACAGTGGGAAACAGTGCTTCTATACTAATTGCCAGGCGCTGAGACGAATGCCGCCAAGATCGAGCGTCTATGACTTACGGTTCAAGAATTAGCCTCAGAAACAGTGGTTCTGAACATGCTGCAAATAGCTCGCCTGGGAAACATCCAGAGAAGTCAAAGACAGTGTTTTTTAGACTGGCTGCCACGAGCTGAAACGAATGCAGCCAAGAGCGAGCGTCTGTGACTTACGGTTCAAGAGTTATTCACAGAAACATGGTTCTGAACTTTGCTGCCAGCCGCGAAAGCGAAAATAACCAAGATCGAGCGTCTAGGATTTACTTGTCAATAGCTCGCCTGGGAAGCATCCAGAGAAGTCAAAGACAGTGCTTCTATACTAATTGCCAGGCGCTGAGACGAATGCCGCCAAGATCTAGCGTCTATGACTTACGGTTCAAGAATTAGCCTCAGAAACAGTGGGAAACAGTGCTTCTATACTAATTGCCAGGCGCTGAGACGAATGCCGCCAAGATCGAGCGTCTATGACTTACGGTTCAAGAATTAGCCTCAGAAACAGTGGTTCTGAACATGCTGCCAATAGCTCGCCTGGGAAACATCCAGAGAAGTCAAAGACAGTGCTTCTATACTAATTGCCAGGCGCTGAGACGAATGCCGCCAAGATCTAGCGTCTATGACTTACGGTTCAAGAATTAGCCTCAGAAACAGTGGGAAACAGTGCTTCTATACTAATTGCCAGGCGCTGAGACGAATGCCGCCAAGATCGAGCGTCTATGACTTACGGTTCAAGAATTAGCCTCAGAAACAGTGGTTCTGAACATGCTGCCAATAGCTCGTCTGGGAAACATCCAGAGAAGTCCAAGACAGTGCTTCTATACTAATTGCTAGGCGCTGAGACGAATGCCGCCAAGATCTAGCGTCTATGACTTACGGTTCAAGAATTAGCCTCAGAAACAGTGGGAAACAGTGCTTCTATACTAATTGCCAGGCGCTGAGACGAATGCCGCCAAGATCGAGCGTCTATGACTTACGGTTCAAGAATTAGCCTCAGAAACAGTGGTTCTGAACATGCTGCCAATAGCTCGCCTGGGAAACATCCAGAGAAGTCAAAGACAGTGCTTCTATACTAATTGCCAGGCGCTGAGACGAATGCCGCCAAGATCTAGCGTCTATGACTTACGGTTCAAGAATTAGCCTCAGAAACAGTGGGAAACAGTGCTTCTATACTAATTGCCAGGCGCTGAGACGAATGCCGCCAAGATCGAGCGTCTATGACTTACGGTTCAAGAATTAGCCTCAGAAACAGTGGTTCTGAACATGCTGCAAATAGCTCGCCTGGGAAACATCCAGAGAAGTCAAAGACAGTGTTTTTTAGACTGGCTGCCACGAGCTGAAACGAATGCAGCCAAGAGCGAGCGTCTGTGACTTACGGTTCAAGAGTTATTCACAGAAACATGGTTCTGAACTTTGCTGCCAGCCGCGAAAGCGAAAATAACCAAGATCGAGCGTCTAGGATTTACTTGTCAATAGCTCGCCTGGGAAGCATCCAGAGAAGTCAAAGACAGTGCTTCTATACTAATTGCCAGGCGCTGAGACGAATGCCGCCAAGATCTAGCGTCTATGACTTACGGTTCAAGAATTAGCCTCAGAAACAGTGGGAAACAGTGCTTCTATACTAATTGCCAGGCGCTGAGACGAATGCCGCCAAGATCGAGCGTCTATGACTTACGGTTCAAGAATTAGCCTCAGAAACAGTGGTTCTGAACATGCTGCCAATAGCTCGCCTGGGAAACATCCAGAGAAGTCAAAGACAGTGCTTCTATACTAATTGCCAGGCGCTGAGACGAATGCCGCCAAGATCTAGCGTCTATGACTTACGGTTCAAGAATTAGCCTCAGAAACAGTGGGAAACAGTGCTTCTATACTAATTGCCAGGCGCTGAGACGAATGCCGCCAAGATCGAGCGTCTATGACTTACGGTTCAAGAATTAGCCTCAGAAACAGTGGTTCTGAACATGCTGCCAATAGCTCGTCTGGGAAACATCCAGAGAAGTCCAAGACAGTGCTTCTATACTAATTGCTAGGCGCTGAGACGAATGCCGCCAAGATCTAGCGTCTATGACTTACGGTTCAAGAATTAGCCTCAGAAACAGTGGGAAACAGTGCTTCTATACTAATTGCCAGGCGCTGAGACGAATGCCGCCAAGATCGAGCGTCTATGACTTACGGTTCAAGAATTAGCCTCAGAAACAGTGGTTCTGAACATGCTGCAAATAGCTCGCCTGGGAAACATCCAGAGAAGTCAAAGACAGTGCTTCTATACTAATTGCCAGGCGCTGAGACGAATGCCGCCAAGATCGAGCGTCTAAGACTTACGGTTCAAGAATTAGCCTCAGAAACAGTGGTTCTGAACATGCTGCCAATAGCTCGCCTGGGAAACATCCAGAGAAGTCCAAGATAGTGTTTTTTAGACGGGCTGCCACGAGCTGAAACGAATGCAGCCAAGAGCGAGCGTCTGTGACTTACGGTTCAAGAGTTATTCACAGAAACATGGTTCTGAACTTTGCTGCCAGCCGCGAAAGCGAAAATAACCAAGATCGAGCGTCTAGGATTTACTTGTCAATAGCTCACCTGGGAAACATCCAGAGAAGTCAAAGACAGTGCTTCTATACTAATTGCCAGGCGCTGAGACGAATGGCGCCAAGATCGAGCGTCTATGACTTACGGTTCAAGAATTAGCCTCAGAAACAGTGGGAAACAGTGCTTCTATACTAATTGCCAGGCGCTGAGACGAATGCCGCCAAGATCGAGCGTCTATGACTTACGGTTCAAGAATTAGCCTCAGAAACAGTGGTTCTGAACATGCTGCCAATAGCTCGTCTGGGAAACATCCAGAGAAGTCCAAGACAGTGCTTCTATACTAATTGCCAGGCGCTGAGACGAATGCCGCCAAGATCTAGCGTCTATGACTTACGGTTCAAGAATTAGCCTCAGAAACAGTGGGAAACAGTGCTTCTATACTAATTGCCAGGCGCTGAGACGAATGCCGCCAAGATCGAGCGTCTATGACTTACGGTTCAAGAATTAGCCTCAGAAACAGTGGTTCTGAACATGCTGCCAATAGCTCGCCTGGGAAACATCCAGAGAAGTCAAAGACAGTGCTTCTATACTAATTGCCAGGCGCTGAGACGAATGCCGCCAAGATCGAGCGTCTAAGACTTACGGTTCAAGAATTAGCCTCAGAAACAGTGGTTCTGAACATGCTGCCAATAGCTCGCCTGGGAAACATCCAGAGAAGTCCAAGATAGTGTTTTTTAGACGGGCTGCCACGAGCTGAAACGAATGCAGCCAAGAGCGAGCGTCTGTGACTTACGGTTCAAGAGTTATTCACAGAAACATGGTTCTGAACTTTGCTGCCAGCCGCGAAAGCGAAAATAACCAAGATCAAGCGTCTAGGATTTACTTGTCAATAGCTTGCCTGGGAAACATCCAGAGAAGTCAAAGACAGTGCTTTTATACTAATTGCCAGGCGCTGAGACGAATGCCGCCAAGATCTAGCGTCTATGACTTACGGTTCAAGAATTAGCCTCAGAAACAGTGGTTCTGAACATGCTGCCAATAGCTCGTCTGGGAAACATCCAGAGAAGTCCAAGATAGTGTTTTTTAGACTGGCTGCCACGAGCTGAAACGAATGCAGCCAAGAGCGAGCGTCTGTGACTTACGGTTCAAGAGTTATTCACAGAAACATGGTTCTGAACTTTGCTGCCAGCCGCGAAAGCGAAAATAACCAAGATCGAGCGTCTAGGATTTACTTCTCAATAGCTCACCTGGGAAACATCCAGAGAAGTCAAATATAGTTCTTCTATACTAATTGCCAGGCGCTGAGACGAATGGCGCCAAGATCGAGCGTCTAAGACTTACGGTTCAAGAATTAGCCTCAGAAACAGTGGTTCTGAACATGCTGCCAATAGCTCGTCTGGGAAACATCCAGAGAAGTCCAAGATAGTGTTTTTTAGACTGGCTGCCACGAGCTGAAACGAATGCAGCCAAGAGCGAGCGTCTGTGACTTACGGTTCAAGAGTTATTCACAGAAACATGGTTCTGAACTTTGCTGCCAGCCGCGAAAGCGAAAATAACCAAGATCGAGCGTCTAGGATTTACTTGTCAATAGCTCGCCTGGGAAACATCCAGAGAAGTCAAAGACAGTGCTTCTATACTAATTGCCAGGCGCTGAGACGAATGCCGCCAAGATCTAGCGTCTATGACTTACGGTTCAAGAATTAGCCTCAGAAACAGTGGGAAACAGTGCTTCAATACTAATTGCCAGGCGCTGAGACGAATGCCGCAAAGATCGAGCGTCTATGACTTACGGTTCAAGAATTAGCCTCAGAAACAGTGGTTCTGAACATGCTGCCAATAGCTCGCCTGGGAAACATCCAGAGAAGTCCAAGATTGTGTTTTTTAGACTGGCTGCCACGAGCTGAAACGAATGCAGCCAAGAGCGAGCGTATGTGACTTACGGTTCAAGAGTTATTCACAGAAACATGGTTCTGAACTTTGCTGCCAGCCGCGAAAGCGAAAATAACCAAGATCGAGCTTCTAGGATTTACTTGTCAATAGCTCGCCTGGGAAACATCCAGAGAAGTCAAAGACAGTGCTTCTATACTAATTGCCAGGCGCTGAGACGAATGCCGCCAAGATCTAGCGTCTATGACTTACGGTTCAAGAATTAGCCTCAGAAACAGTGGGAAACAGTGCTTCTATACTAATTGCCAGGCAATGAGACGAATGCCGCCAAGATCGAGCGTCTATGACTTACGGTTCAAGAATTAGCCTCAGAAACAGTGGTTCTGAACATGCTGCCAATAGCTCGCCTGGGAAACATCCAGCGAAGTCCAAGATTGTGTTTTTTAGACTGGCTGCCACGAGCTGAAACAAATGCAGCCAAGAGCGAGCGTCTGTGACTTACGGTTCAAGAGTTATTCACAGAAACATGGTTCTGAACTTTGCTGCCAGCCGCGAAAGCGAAAATAACCAAGATCGAGCGTCTAGGATTTACTTGTCAATAGCTCGCCTGGGAAACATCCAGAGAAGTCAAAGACAGTGCTTCTATACTAATTGCCAGGCGCTGAGACGAATGCCGCCAAGATCTAGCGTCTATGACTTACGGTTCAAGAATTAGCCTCAGAAACAGTGGGAAAAAGTGCTTCTATACTAATTGCCAGGCGCTGAGACGAATGCCACCAAGATCGAGCGTCTATGACTTACGGTTCAAGAATTAGCCTCAGAAACAGTGGTTCTGAACATGCTGCCAATAGCTCGCCTGGGAAACATCCAGAGAAGTCCAAGATAGTGTTTTTTTAGACTGGCTGCCACAAGCTGAAACGAATGCAGCCAAGAGCGAGCGTCTGTGACTTACGGTTCAAGAGTTATTCACAGAAACATGGTTCTGAACTTTGCTGCCAGCCGCGAAAGCGAAAATAACCAAGATCGAGCGTCTAGGATTTACTTGTCAATAGCTCGCCTGGGAAACATCCAGAGAAGTCAAAGACAGTGCTTCTATACTAATTGCCAGGCGCTGAGACGAATGCCGCCAAGATCTAGCGTCTATGACTTACGGTTCAAGAATTAGCCTCAGAAACAGTGGGAAACAGTGCTTCTATACTAATTGCCAGGCGCTGAGACGAATGCCGCCAAGATCGAGCGTCTATGACTTACGGTTCAAGAATTAGCCTCAGAAACAGTGGTTCTGAACATGCTGCCAATAGCTTGCCTGGGAAACATCCAGAGAAGTCCAAGATTGTGTTTTTTAGACTGGCTGCCACGAGCTGAAACGAATGCAGCCAAGAGCGAGCGTCTGTGACTTACGGTTCAAGAGTTATTCACAGAAACATGGTTCTGAACTTTGCTGCCAGCCGCGAAAGCGAAAATAACCAAGATTGAGCGTCTAGGATTTACTTGTCAATAGCTCGCCTGGGAAACATCCAGAGAAGTCAAAGACAGTGCTTCTATACTAATTGCCAGGCGCTGAGACGAATGCTGCCAAGATCGAGCGTCTATGACTTACGGTTCAAGAATTAGCCTCAGAAACAGTGGTTCTGAACAGGCTGCCAATAGCTCGCCTGGGAAACATCCAGAGAAGTCCAAGATTGTGTTTTTTAGACTGGCTGCCATGAGCTAAAACGAATGCAGCCAAGAGCGAGCGTCTGTGACTTACGGTTTAAGAGTTATTCACAGAAACATGGTTCTGAACTTTGCTGCCAGCTGCGAAAGTGAAAATAACCAAGATCGAGCGTCTAGGATTTACTTGTCAATAGCTCGCCTGGGAAGCATCCAGAGAAGTCAAAGACAGTGCTTCTATACTAATTGCCAGGAGCTGAGACGAATGCCGCCAAGATCTAGCGTCTATGACTTACGGTTCAAGAATTAGCCTCAGAAACAGTGGGAAACAGTGCTTCTATACTAATTGCCAGGCGCTGAGACGAATGCCGCCAAGATCGAGCGTCTATGACTTACGGTTCAAGAATTAGCCTCAGAAACAGTGGTTCTGAACATGCTCCCAATAGCTCGCCTGGGAAACATCCAGAGAAGTCCAAGATTGTGTTTTTTAGACTGGCTGCCACGAGCTGAAACGAATGCAGCCAAGAGCGAGCGTCTGTGACTTACGGTTCAAGAGTTATTCACAGAAACATGGTTCTAAACTTTGCTGCCAGCCGCGAAAGCGAAAATAACCAAGATCGAGCGTCTAGGATTTACTTGTCAATAGCTCGCCTGGGAAACATCCAGAGAAGTCAAAGACACTGCTTCTATACTAATTGCCAGGCGCTGAGACGAATGCCGCCAAGATCGAGCGTCTAAGACTTACGGTTCAAGAATTAGCCTCAGAAACAGTGGTTCTGAACATGCTGCCAATAGCTCGCCTGGGAAACATCCAGAGAAGTCCAAGATAGTGTTTTTTAGACTGGCTGCCACGAGCTGAAACGAATGCAGCCAAGAGCGAGCGTCTGTGACTTACGGTTCAAGAGTTATTCACAGAAACATGGTTCTGAACTTTGCTGCCAGCCGCGAAAGCGAAAATAACCAAGATCGAGCGTCTAGGATTTACTTGTCAATAGCTCGCCTGGGAAACATCCAGAGAAGTCAAAGACAGTGCTTCTATACTAATTGCCAGGCGCTGAGACGAATGCCGCCAAGATCTAGCGTCTATGACTTACGGTTCAAGAATTAGCCTCAGAAACAGTGGGAAACAGTGCTTCTATACTAATTGCCAGGCGCTGAGACGAATGCCGCCAAGATCGAGCGTCTATGACTTACGGTTCAAGAATTAGCCTCAGAAACAGTGGTTCTGAACATGCTGCCAATAGCTCGCCTGGGAAACATCCAGAGAAGTCCAAGATTGTGTTTTTTAGACTGGCTGCCACTAGCTGAAACGAATACAGCCAAGAGCGAGCGTCTGTGACTTACGGTTCAAGAGTTATTCACAGAAACATGGTTCTGAACTTTGCTGCCAGCCGCGAAAGCGAAAATAACCAAGATCGAGCGTCTAGGATTTACTTGTCAATAGCTCGCCTGGGAAACATCCAGAGAAGTCAAAGACAGTGCTTCTATACTAATTGCCAGGCGCTGAGACGAATGCCGCCAAGATCGAGCGTCTAAGACTTACGGTTCAAGAATTAGCCTCAGAAACAGTGGTTCTGAACATGCTGCCAATAGCTCGCCTGGGAAACATCCAGAGAAGTCCAAGATAGTGTTTTTTAGACTGGCTGCCACGAGCTGAAACGAATGCAGCCAAGAGCGAGCGTCTGTGACTTACGGTTCAAGAGTTATTCACAGAAACATGGTTCTGAACTTTGCTGCCAGCCGCGAAAGCGAAAATAACCAAGATCGAGCGTCTAGGATTTACTTGTCAATAGCTCGCCTGGGAAACATCCAGAGAAGTCAAAGACAGTGCTTCTATACTAATTGCCAGGCGCTGAGACGAATGCCGCCAAGATCTAGCGTCTATGACTTACGGTTCAAGAATTAGCCTCAGAAACAGTGGGAAACAGTGCTTCTATACTAATTGCCAGGCACTGAGACGAATGCCGCCAAGATCGAGCGTCTATGACTTACGGTTCAAGAATTAGCCTCAGAAACAGTGGTTCTGAACATGCTGCCAATAGCTCGCCTGGGAAACATCCAGAGAAGTCCAAGATTGTGTTTTTTAGACTGGCTGCCACTAGCTGAAACGAATACAGCCAAGAGCGAGCGTCTGTGACTTACGGTTCAAGAGTTATTCACAGAAACATGGTTCTGAACTTTGCTGCCAGCCGCGAAAGCGAAAATAACCAAGATCGAGCGTCTAGGATTTACTTGTCAATAGCTCGCCTGGGAAACATCCAGAGAAGTCAAAGACAGTGCTTCTATACTAATTGCCAGGCGCTGAGACGAATGCCGCCAAGATCGAGCGTCTAAGACTTACGGTTCAAGAATTAGCCTCAGAAACAGTGGTTCTGAACATGCTGCCAATAGCTCGCCTGGGAAACATCCAGAGAAGTCCAAGATAGTGTTTTTTAGACTGGCTGCCACGAGCTGAAACGAATGCAGCCAAGAGCGAGCGTCTGTGACTTACGGTTCAAGAGTTATTCACAGAAACATGGTTCTGAACTTTGCTGCCAGCCGCGAAAGCGAAAATAACCAAGATCGAGAGTCTAGGATTTACTTGTCAATAGCTCGCCTGGGAAACATCCAGAGAAGTCAAAGACAGTGCTTCTATACTAATTGCCAGGCGCTGAGACGAATGCCGCCAAGATCGAGCGTCTATGACTTACGGTTCAAGAATTAGCCTCAGAAACAGTGGTTCTGAACATGCTGCCAATAGCTCGCCTGGGAAACATCCAGAGAAGTCCAAGATTGTGTTTTTTAGACTGGCTGCCACGAGCTGAAACGAATGCAGCCAAGAGCGAGCGTCTGTGACTTACGGTTCAAGAGTTATTCACAGAAACATGGTTCTGAACTTTGCTGCCAGCCGCGAAAGCGAAAATAACCAAGATCGAGAGTCTAGGATTTACTTGTCAATAGCTCGCCTGGGAAACATCCAGAGAAGTCAAAGACAGTGCTTCTATACTAATTGCCAGGCGCTGAGACGAATGCCGCCAAGATCGAGCGTCTATGACTTACGGTTCAAGAATTAGCCTCAGAAACAGTGGTTCTGAACATGCTGCCAATAGCTCGCCTGGGAAACATCCAGAGAAGTCCAAGATTGTGTTTTTTAGACTGGCTGCCACGAGCTGAAACGAATGCAGCCAAGAGCGAGCGTCTGTGACTTACGGTTCAAGAGTTATTCACAGAAACATGGTTCTGAACTTTGCTGCCAGCCGCGAAAGCGAAAATAACCAAGATCGAGCGTCTAGGATTTACTTGTCAATAGCTCGCCTGGGAAACATCCAGAGAAGTCAAAGACAGTGCTTCTATACTAATTGCCAGGCGCTGAGACGAATGCCGCCAAGATCTAGCGTCTATGACTTACGGTTCAAGAATTAGCCTCAGAAACAGTGGGAAACAGTGCTTCTATACTAATTGCCAGGCACTGAGACGAATGCCGCCAAGATCGAGCGTCTATGACTTACGGTTCAAGAATTAGCCTCAGAAACAGTGGTTCTGAACATGCTGCCAATAGCTCGCCTGGGAAACATCCAGAGAAGTCCAAGATAGTGTTTTTTAGACTGGCTGCCACGAGCTGAAACGAATGCAGCCAAGAGCGAGCGTCTGTGACTTACGGTTCAAGAGTTATTCACAGAAACATGGTTCTGAACTTTGCTGCCAGCCGCGAAAGCGAAAATAACCAAGATCGAGCGTCTAGGATTTACTTGTCAATAGCTCGCCTGGGGAGCATCCAGAGAAGTCAAAGACAGTGCTTCTATACTAATTGCCAGGCGCTGAGACGAATGCCGCCAAGATCTAGCGTCTATGACTTACGGTTCAAGAATTAGCCTCAGAAACAGTGGGAAACAGTGCTTCTATACTAATTGCCAGGCGCTGAGACGAATGCCGCCAAGATCGAGCGTCTATGACTTACGGTTCAAGAATTAGCCTCAGAAACAGTGGTTCTGAACATGCTGCCAATAGCTCGCCTGGGAAACATCCAGAGAAGTCCAAGATTGTGTTTTTTAGACTGGCTGCCACGAGCTGAAACGAATGCAGCCAAGAGCGAGCGTCTGTGACTTACGGTTCAAGAGTTATTCACAGAAACATGGTTCTGAACTTTGCTGCCAGCCGCGAAAGCGAAAATAACCAAGATCGAGCGTCTAGGATTTACTTGTCAATAGCTCGCCTGGGAAACATCCAGAGAAGTCAAAGACAGTGCTTCTATACTAATTGCCAGGCGCTGAGACGAATGCCGCCAAGATCGAGCGTCTAAGACTTACGGTTCAAGAATTAGCCTCAGAAACAGTGGTTCTGAACATGCTGCCAATAGCTCGCCTGGGAAACATCCAGAGAAGTCCAAGATAGTGTTTTTTAGACTGGCTGCCACGAGCTGAAACGAATGCAGCCAAGAGCGAGCGTCTGTGACTTACGGTTCAAGAGTTATTCACAGAAACATGGTTCTGAACTTTGCTGCCAGCCGCGAAAGCGAAAATAACCAAGATCGAGCGTCTAGGATTTACTTGTCAATAGCTCGCCTGGGAAACATCCAGAGAAGTCAAAGACAGTGCTTCTATACTAATTGCCAGGCGCTGAGACGAATGCCGCCAAGATCTAGCGTCTATGACTTACGGTTCAAGAATTAGCCTCAGAAACAGTGGGAAACAGTGCTTCTATACTAATTGCCAGGCGCTGAGACGAATGCCGCCAAGATCGAGCGTCTATGACTTACGGTTCAAGAATTAGCCTCAGAAACAGTGGTTCTGAACAGGCTGCCAATAGCTCACCTGGGAAACATCCAGAGAAGTCCAAGATTGTGTTTTTTAGACTGGCTGCCACGAGCTGAAACGAATACAGCCAAGAGCGAGCGTCTGTGACTTACGGTTCAAGAGTTATTCACAGAAACATGGTTCTGAACTTTACTGCCAGCCGCGAAAGCGAAAATAACCAAGATCGAGCGTCTAGGATTTACTTGTCAATAGCTCGCCTGGGAAACATCCAGAGAAGTCAAAGACAGTGCTTCTATACTAATTGCCAGGCGCTGAGACGAATGCCGCCAAGATCTAGCGTCTATGACTTACGGTTCAAGAATTAGCCTCAGAAACAGTGGGAAACAGTGCTTCTATACTAATTGCCAGGCACTGAGACGAATGCCGCCAAGATCGAGCATCTATGACTTACGGTTCAAGAATTAGCCTCAGAAACAGTGGTTCTGAACATGCTGCCAATAGCTCGCCTGGGAAACATCCAGAGAAGTCCAAGATAGTGTTTTTTAGACTGGCTGCCACGAGCTGAAATGAATGCAGCCAAGAGCGAGCGTCTGTGACTTACGGTTCAAGAGTTATTCACAGAAACATGGTTCTGAACTTTGCTGCCAGCCGCGAAAGCGAAAATAACCAAGATCGAGCGTCTAGGATTTACTTGTCAATAGCTCGCCTGGGAAACATCCAGAGAAGTCAAAGACAGTGCTTCTATAGTAATTGCCAGGCGCTGAGACGAATGCCGCCAAGATCTAGCGTCTATGACTTACGGTTCAAGAATTAGCCTCAGAAACAGTGGGAAACAGTGCTTCTATACTAATTGTCAGGCGCTGAGACGAATGCCACCAAGATCGAGCGTCTATGACTTACGGTTCAAGAATTACCCTCAGAAACAGTGGTTCTGAACATGCTGCCAATAGCTCGCCTGGGAAACATCCAGAGAAGTCCAAGATATTGTTTTTTAGACTGGCTGCCACGAGCTGAAACGAATGCAGCCAAGAGCGAGCGTCTGTGACTTACGGTTCAAGAGTTATTCACAGAAACATGGTTCTGAACTTTGCTGCCAGCCGCGAAAGCGAAAATAACCAAGATCGAGCGTCTAGGATTTACTTGTCAATAGCTCGCCTGGGAAGCATCCAGAGAAGTCAAAGACAGTGCTTCTATACTAATTGCCAGGCGCTGAGACGAATGCCGCCAAGATCTAGCGTCTATGACTTACGGTTCAAGAATTAGCCTCAGAAACAGTGGGAAACAGTGCTTCTATACTAATTGCCAGGCGCTGAGACGAATGCCGCCAAGATCGAGCGTCTATGACTTACGGTTCAAGAATTAGCCTCAGAAACAGTGGTTCTGAACATGCTGCCAATAGCTCGTCTGGCAAACATCCAGAGATGTCCAAGATAGTGTTTTTTAGAGTGGCTGCCACGAGCTGAAACGAATGCAGCCCAGAGCGAGCGTCTGTGACTTACGGTTCAAGAGTTATTCACAGAAACATGGTTCTGAACTTTGCTGCCAGCCGCGAAAGCGAAAATAACCAAGATCGAGCGTCTAGGATTTACTTGTCAATAGCTCGCCTGGGAAACATCCAGAGAAGTCAAAGACAGTGCTTCTATACTAATTGCCAGGCGCTGAGACGAATGCCGCCAAGATCTAGCGTCTATGACTTACGGTTCAAGAATTAGCCTCAGAAACAGTGGGAAACAGTGCTTCTATACTAATTGCCAGGCGCTGAGACGAATGCCGCCAAGATCGAGCGTCTATGACTTACGGTTCAAGAATTAGCCTCAGAAACAGTTTTTCTGAACAGGCTGCCAATAGCTCGCCTGGGAAACATCCAGAGAAGTCCAAGATTGTGTTTTTTAGACTGGCTGCCACGAGCTGAAACGAATGCAGCCAAGAGCGAGCGTCTGTGACTTACGGTTCAAGAGTTATTCACAGAAACATGGTTCTGAACTTTGCTGCCAGCCGCGAAAGCGAAAATAACCAAGATCGAGCGTCTAGGATTTACTTGTCAATAGCTCGCCTGGGAAACATCCAGAGAAGTCAAAGACAGTGCTTCTATACTAATTGCCAGGCGCTGAGACGAATGCCGCCAAGATCTAGCGTCTATGACTTACGGTTCAAGAATTAGCCTCAGAAACAGTGGGAAACAGTGCTTCTATACTAATTGCCAGGCACTGAGACGAATGCCGCCAAGATCGAGCATCTATGACTTACGGTTCAAGAATTAGCCTCAGAAACAGTGGTTCTGAACATGCTGCCAATAGCTCGCCTGGGAAACATCCAGAGAAGTCCAAGATAGTGTTTTTTAGACTGGCTGCCACGAGCTGAAATGAATGCAGCCAAGAGCGAGCGTCTGTGACTTACGGTTCAAGAGTTATTCACAGAAACATGGTTCTGAACTTTGCTGCCAGCCGCGAAAGCGAAAATAACCAAGATCAAGCGTCTAGGATTTACTTGTCAATAGCTCGCCTGGGAAACATCCAGAGAAGTCAAAGACAGTGCTTCTATACTAATTGCCAGGCGCTGAGACGAATGCCGCCAAGATCTAGCGTCTATGACTTACGGTTCAAGAATTAGCCCCAGAAACAGTGGGAAACAGTGCTTCTATACTAATTGCCAGGCGCTGAGACGAATGCCGCCAAGATCGAGCGTCTATGACTTACGGTTCAAGAATTAGCCTCAGAAACAGTGGTTCTGAACATGCTGCCAATAGCTCGTCTGGGAAACATCCAGAGATGTCCAAGATAGTGTTTTTTAGAGTGGCTGCCACGAGCTGAAACGAATGCAGCCCAGAGCGAGCGTCTGTGACTTACGGTTCAAGAGTTATTCACAGAAACATGGTTCTGAACTTTGCTGCCAGCCGCGAAAGCGAAAATAACCAAGATCGAGCGTCTAGGATTTACTTGTCAATAGCTCGCCTGGGAAACATCCAGAGAAGTCAAAGACACTGCTTCTATACTAATTGCAAGGCGCTGAGACGAATGCCGCCAAGATCGAGCGTCTAAGACTTACGGTACAAGAATTAGCCTCAGAAACAGTGGTTCTGAACATGCTGCCAATAGCTCGCCTGGGAAACATCCAGAGAAGTCCAAGATAGTGTTTTTTTAGACTGGCTGCCACGAGCTGAAACGAATGCAGCCAAGAGCGAGCGTCTGTGACTTACGGTTCAAGAGTTATTCACAGAAACATGGTTCTGAACTTTGCTGCCAGCCGCGAAAGCGAAAATAACCAAGATCGAGCGTCTAGGATTTACTTGTCAATAGCTCGCCTGGGAAACATCCAGAGAAGTCAAAGACAGTGCTTCTATACTAATTGCTAGGCGCTGAGACGAATGCCGCCAAGATCTAGCGTCTATGACTTACGGTTCAAGAATTAGCCTCAGAAACAGTGGGAAACAGTGCTTCTATACTAATTGCCAGGCGCTGAGACGAATGCCGCCAAGATCGAGCGTCTATGACTTACGGTTCAAGAATTAGCCTCAGAAACAGTGGTTCTGAACATGCTGCCGATAGCTCGCCTGGGAAACATCCAGAGAAGTCCAAGATTGTGTTTTTTAGACTGGCTGCCACGAGCTGAAACGAATGCAGCCAAGAGCGAGCGTCTGTGACTTACGGTTCAAGAGTTATTCACAGAAACATGGTTCTGAACTTTGCTGCCAGCCGCGAAAGCGAAAATAACCAAGATCGAGCGTCTAGGATTTACTTGTCAATAGCTCGCCTGGGAAACATCCAGAGAAGTCAAAGACAGTGCTTCTATACTAATTGCCAGGCGCTGAGACGAATGCCGCCAAGATCTAGCGTCTATGACTTACGGTTCAAGAATTAGCCTCAGAAACACTGGGAAACAGTGCTTCTATACTAATTGCCAGGCGCTGAGACGAATGCCGCCAAGATCGAGCGTCTATGACTTACGGTTCAAGAATTAGCCTCAGAAACAGTGGTTCTGAACATGCTGCCAATAGCTCGTCTGGGAAACATCCAGAGAAGTCCAATATAGTGTTTTTTAGACTGGCTGCCATGAGCTGAAACGAATGCAGCCAAGAGCGAGCGTCTGTGACTTACGGTTCAAGAGTTATTCACAGAAACATGGTTCTGAACTTTGCTGCCAGCCGCGAAAGCGAAAATAACCAAGATCGAGCGTCTAGGATTTACTTGTCAATAGCTCGCCTGGGAAACATCCAGAGAAGTCAAAGACAGTGCTTCTATACTAATTGCCAGGCGCTGAGACGAATGCCGCCAAGATCGAGCGTCTAAGACTTACGGTTCAAGAATTAGCCTCAGAAACAGTGGTTCTGAACATGCTGCCAATAGCTCGCCTGGGAAACATCCAGAGAAGTCCAAGATAGTGTTTTTTAGACTGGCTGCCACGAGCTGAAACGAATGCAGCCAAGAGCGAGCGTCTGTGACTTACGGTTCAAGAGTTATTCACAGAAACATGGTTCTGAACTTTGCTGCCAGCCGCGAAAGCGAAAATAACCAAGATCGAGCGTCTAGGATTTACTTGTCAATAGCTCGCCTGGGAAACATCCAGAGAAGTCAAAGACAGTGCTTCTATACTAATTGCCAGGCGCTGAGAGACGAATGCCGCCAAGATCTAGCGTCTATGACTTACGGTTCAAGAATTAGCCTCAGAAACAGTGGGAAACAGTGCTTCTATACTAATTGCCAGGCGCTGAGACGAATGCCGCCAAGATCGAGCGTCTATGACTTACGGTTCAAGAATTAGCCTCAGAAACAGTGGTTCTGAACAGGCTGCCAATAGCTCGCCTGGGAAACATCCAGAGAAGTCCAAGATTGTGTTTTTTAGACTGGCTGCCACGAGCTGAAACGAATACAGCCAAGAGCGAGCGTCTGTGACTTACGGTTCAAGAGTTATTCACAGAAACATGGTTCTGAACTTTGCTGCCAGCCGCGAAAGCGAAAATAACCAAGATCGAGCGTCTAGGATTTACTTGTCAATAGCTCGCCTGGGAAACATCCAGAGAAGTCAAAGACAGTGCTTCTATACTAATTGCCAGGCGCTGAGACGAATGCCGCCAAGATCTAGCGTCTATGACTTACGGTTCAAGAATTAGCCTCAGAAACAGTGGGAAACAGTGCTTCTATACTAATTGCCAGGCACTGAGACGAATGCCGCCAAGATCGAGCATCTATGACTTACGGTTCAAGAATTAGCCTCAGAAACAGTGGTTCTGAACATGCTGCCAATAGCTCGCCTGGGAAACATCCAGAGAAGTCCAAGATAGTGTTTTTTAGACTGGCTGCCACGAGCTGAAATGAATGCAGCCAAGAGCGAGCGTCTGTGACTTACGGTTCAAGAGTTATTCACAGAAACATGGTTCTGAACTTTGCTGCCAGCCGCGAAAGCGAAAATAACCAAGATCGAGCGTCTAGGATTTACTTGTCAATAGCTCGCCTGGGAAACATCCAGAGAAGTCAAAGACAGTGCTTCTATAGTAATTGCCAGGCGCTGAGACGAATGCCGCCAAGATCTAGCGTCTATGACTTACGGTTCAAGAATTAGCCTCAGAAACAGTGGGAAACAGTGCTTCTATACTAATTGTCAGGCGCTGAGACGAATGCCACCAAGATCGAGCGTCTATGACTTACGGTTCAAGAATTACCCTCAGAAACAGTGGTTCTGAACATGCTGCCAATAGCTCGCCTGGGAAACATCCAGAGAAGTCCAAGATATTGTTTTTTAGACTGGCTGCCACGAGCTGAAACGAATGCAGCCAAGAGCGAGCGTCTGTGACTTACGGTTCAAGAGTTATTCACAGAAACATGGTTCTGAACTTTGCTGCCAGCCGCGAAAGCGAAAATAACCAAGATCGAGCGTCTAGGATTTACTTGTCAATAGCTCGCCTGGGAAGCATCCAGAGAAGTCAAAGACAGTGCTTCTATACTAATTGCCAGGCGCTGAGACGAATGCCGCCAAGATCTAGCGTCTATGACTTACGGTTCAAGAATTAGCCTCAGAAACAGTGGGAAACAGTGCTTCTATACTAATTGCCAGGCGCTGAGACGAATGCCGCCAAGATCGAGCGTCTATGACTTACGGTTCAAGAATTAGCCTCAGAAACAGTGGTTCTGAACATGCTGCCAATAGCTCGTCTGGCAAACATCCAGAGATGTCCAAGATAGTGTTTTTTAGAGTGGCTGCCACGAGCTGAAACGAATGCAGCCCAGAGCGAGCGTCTGTGACTTACGGTTCAAGAGTTATTCACAGAAACATGGTTCTGAACTTTGCTGCCAGCCGCGAAAGCGAAAATAACCAAGATCGAGCGTCTAGGATTTACTTGTCAATAGCTCGCCTGGGAAACATCCAGAGAAGTCAAAGACAGTGCTTCTATACTAATTGCCAGGCGCTGAGACGAATGCCGCCAAGATCTAGCGTCTATGACTTACGGTTCAAGAATTAGCCTCAGAAACAGTGGGAAACAGTGCTTCTATACTAATTGCCAGGCGCTGAGACGAATGCCGCCAAGATCGAGCGTCTATGACTTACGGTTCAAGAATTAGCCTCAGAAACAGTTTTTCTGAACAGGCTGCCAATAGCTCGCCTGGGAAACATCCAGAGAAGTCCAAGATAGTGTTTTTTAGACTGGCTGCCACGAGCTGAAATGAATGCAGCCAAGAGCGAGCGTCTGTGACTTACGGTTCAAGAGTTATTCACAGAAACATGGTTCTGAACTTTGCTGCCAGCCGCGAAAGCGAAAATAACCAAGATCGAGCGTCTAGGATTTACTTGTCAATAGCTCGCCTGGGAAACATCCAGAGAAGTCAAAGACAGTGCTTCTATAGTAATTGCCAGGCGCTGAGACGAATGCCGCCAAGATCTAGCGTCTATGACTTACGGTTCAAGAATTAGCCTCAGAAACAGTGGGAAACAGTGCTTCTATACTAATTGCCAGGCGCTGAGACGAATGCCACCAAGATCGAGCGTCTATGACTTACGGTTCAAGAATTACCCTCAGAAACAGTGGTTCTGAACATGCTGCCAATAGCTCGCCTGGGAAACATCCAGAGAAGTCCAAGATATTGTTTTTTAGACTGGCTGCCACGAGCTGAAACGAATGCAGCCAAGAGCGAGCGTCTGTGACTTACGGTTCAAGAGTTATTCACAGAAACATGGTTCTGAACTTTGCTGCCAGCCGCGAAAGCGAAAATAACCAAGATCGAGCGTCTAGGATTTACTTGTCAATAGCTCGCCTGGGAAGCATCCAGAGAAGTCAAAGACAGTGCTTCTATACTAATTGCCAGGCGCTGAGACGAATGCCGCCAAGATCTAGCGTCTATGACTTACGGTTCAAGAATTAGCCCCAGAAACAGTGGGAAACAGTGCTTCTATACTAATTGCCAGGCGCTGAGACGAATGCCGCCAAGATCGAGCGTCTATGACTTACGGTTCAAGAATTAGCCTCAGAAACAGTGGTTCTGAACATGCTGCCAATAGCTCGTCTGGGAAACATCCAGAGATGTCCAAGATAGTGTTTTTTAGAGTGGCTGCCACGAGCTGAAACGAATGCAGCCCAGAGCGAGCGTCTGTGACTTACGGTTCAAGAGTTATTCACAGAAACATGGTTCTGAACTTTGCTGCCAGCCGCGAAAGCGAAAATAACCAAGATCGAGCGTCTAGGATTTACTTGTCAATAGCTCGCCTGGGAAACATCCAGAGAAGTCAAAGACACTGCTTCTATACTAATTGCAAGGCGCTGAGACGAATGCCGCCAAGATCGAGCGTCTAAGACTTACGGTACAAGAATTAGCCTCAGAAACAGTGGTTCTGAACATGCTGCCAATAGCTCGCCTGGGAAACATCCAGAGAAGTCCAAGATAGTGTTTTTTTAGACTGGCTGCCACGAGCTGAAACGAATGCAGCCAAGAGCGAGCGTCTGTGACTTACGGTTCAAGAGTTATTCACAGAAACATGGTTCTGAACTTTGCTGCCAGCCGCGAAAGCGAAAATAACCAAGATCGAGCGTCTAGGATTTACTTGTCAATAGCTCGCCTGGGAAACATCCAGAGAAGTCAAAGACAGTGCTTCTATACTAATTGCTAGGCGCTGAGACGAATGCCGCCAAGATCTAGCGTCTATGACTTACGGTTCAAGAATTAGCCTCAGAAACAGTGGGAAACAGTGCTTCTATACTAATTGCCAGGCGCTAAGACGAATGCCGCCAAGATCGAGCGTCTATGACTTACGGTTCAAGAATTAGCCTCAGAAACAGTGGTTCTGAACATGCTGCCGATAGCTCGCCTGGGAAACATCCAGAGAAGTCCAAGATTGTGTTTTTTAGACTGGCTGCCACGAGCTGAAACTAATGCAGCCAAGAGCGAGCGTCTGTGACTTACGGTTCAAGAGTTATTCACAGAAACATGGTTCTGAACTTTGCTGCCAGCCGCGAAAGCGAAAATAACCAAGATCGAGCGTCTAGGATTTACTTGTCAATAGCTCGCCTGGGAAACATCCAGAGAAGTCAAAGACAGTGCTTCTATACTAATTGCCAGGCGCTGAGACGAATGCCGCCAAGATCTAGCGTCTATGACTTACGGTTCAAGAATTAGCCTCAGAAACAGTGGGAAACAGTGCTTCTATACTAATTGCCAGGCGCTGAGACGAATGCCGCCAAGATCGAGCGTCTATGACTTACGGTTCAAGAATTAGCCTCAGAAACAGTGGTGCTGAACATGCTGCCAATAGCTCGCCTGGGAAACATCCAGAGAAGTCCAAGATAGTGTTTTTTAGACTGGCTGCCACGAGCTGAAACGAATGCAGCCAAGAGCGAGCGTCTGTGACTTACGGTTCAAGAGTTATTCACAGAAACATGGTTCTGAACTTTGCTGCCAGCCGCGAAAGCGAAAATAACCAAGATCGAGCGTCTAGGATTTACTTGTCAATAGCTCGCCTGGGAAACATCCAGAGAAGTCAAAGACAGTGCTTCCATACTAATTGCCAGGCGCTGAGACGAATGCCGCCAAGATCTAGCGTCTATGACTTACGTTTAAAGAATTAGCCTCAGAAACAGTGGGAAACAGTGCTTCTATACTAATTGCCAGGCGCTGAGACGAATGCCGCCAAGATCGAGCGTCTATGACTTACGGTTCAAGAATTAGCCTCAGAAACAGTGGTTCTGAACATGCTGCCAATAGCTCGCCTGGGAAACATCCAGAGAAGTCCAAGATAGTGTTTTTTAGACTGGCTGCCACGAGCTGAAACGAATGCAGCCAAGAGCGAGCGTCTGTGACTTACGGTTCAAGAGTTATTCACAGAAACATGGTTCTGAACTTTGCTGCCAGCCGCGAAAGCGAAAATAACCAAGATCGAGCGTCTAGGATTTACTTGTCAATAGCTCGCCTGGGAAACATCCAGAGAAGTCAAAGACAGTGCTTCCATACTAATTGCCAGGCGCTGAGACGAATGCCGCCAAGATCTAGCGTCTATGACTTACGTTTAAAGAATTAGCCTCAGAAACAGTGGGAAACAGTGCTTCTATACTAATTGCCAGGCGCTGAGACGAATGCCGCCAAGATCGAGCGTCTATGACTTACGGTTCAAGAATTAGCCTCAGAAACAGTGGTTCTGAACATGCTGCCAATAGCTCGCCTGGGAAACATCCAGAGAAGTCCAAGATAGTGTTTTTTAGACTGGCTGCCACGAGCTGAAACGAATGCAGCCAAGAGCGAGCGTCTGTGACTTACGGTTCAAGAGTTATTCACAGAAACATGGTTCTGAACTTTGCTGCCAGCCGCGAAAGCGAAAATAACCAAGATCGAGCGTCTAGGATTTACTTGTCAATAGCTCGCCTGGGAAACACCCAGAGAAGTCAAAGACAGTGCTTCTATACTAATTGCCAGGCGCTGAGACGAATGCCGCCAAGATCTAGCGTCTATGACTTACGGTTCAAGAATTAGCCTCAGAAACAGTGGGAAACAGTGCTTCTATACTAATTGCCAGGCGCTGAGACGAATGCCGCCAAGATCGAGCGTCTATGACTTACGGTTCAAGAATTAGCCTCAGAAACAGTGGTTCTGAACATGCTGCCAATAGCTCGCCTGGGAAACATCCAGAGAAGTCCAAGATTGTGTTTTTTAGACTGGCTGCCACGAGCTGAAACGAATGCAGCCAAGAGCGAGCGTCTGTGACTTACGGTTCAAGAGTTATTCACAGAAACATGGTTCTGAACTTTGCTGCCAGCCGCGAAAGCGAAAATAACCAAGATCGAGCGTCTAGGATTTACTTGTCAATAGCTCGCCTGGGAAACATCCAGAGAAGTCAAAGACAGTGCTTCTATACTAATTGCCAGGCGCTGAGACGAATGCCGCCAAGATCTAGCGTCTATGACTTACGGTTCAAGAATTAGCCTCAGAAACAGTGGGAAACAGTGCTTCTATACTAATTGCCAGGCGCTGAGACGAATGCCGCCAAGATCGAGCGTCTATGACTTACGGTTCAAGAACTAGCCTCAGAAACAGTGGTTCTGAACATGCTGCCAATAGCTCGCCTGGGAAACATCCAGAGAAGTCCAAGATAGTGTTTTTTAGACTAGCTGCCACGAGCTGAAACGAATGCAGCCAAGAGCGAGCGTTTGTGACTTACGGTTCAAGAGTTATTCACAGAAACATGGTTCTGAACTTTGCTGCCAGCCGCGAAAGCGAAAATAACCAAGATCGAGCGTCTAGGATTTACTTGTCAATAGCTCGCCTGGGAAACATCCAGAGAAGTCAAAGACAGTGCTTCCATACTAATTGCCAGGCGCTGAGACGAATGCCGCCAAGATCTAGCGTCTATGACTTACGGTTCAAGAATTAGCCTCAGAAACAGTGGGAAACAGTGCTTCTATACTAATTGCCAGGCGCTGAGACGAATGCCGCCAAGATCGAGCGTCTATGACTTACGGTTCAATAATTAGCCTCAGAAACAGTGGTTCTGAACATGCTGCCAATAGCTCGCCTGGGAAACATCCAGAGAAGTCCAAGATTGTGTTTTGTAGACTGGCTGCCACGAGCTGAAACGAATGCAGCCAAGAGCGAGCGTCTGTGACTTACGGTTCAAGAGTTATTCACAGAAACATGGTTCTGAACTTTGCTGCCAGCCGCGAAAGCGAAAATAACCAAGATCGAGCGTCTAGGATTTACTTGTCAATAGCTCGCCTGGGAAACATCCAGAGAAGTCAAAGACAGTGCTTCTATACTTATTGCCAGGCGCTGAGACGAATGCCGCCAAGATCTAGCGTCTATGACTTACGGTTCAAGAATTAGCCTCAGAAACAGTGGGAAACAGTGCTTCTATACTAATTGCCAGGCGCTGAGACGAATGCCGCCAAGATCGAGCGTCTATGACTTACGGTTCAAGAATTAGCCTCAGAAACAGTGGTTCTGAACATGCTGCCAATAGCTCGCCTGGGAAACATCCAGATAAGTCCAAGATAGTGTTTTTTAGACTGGCTGCCACGAGCTGAAACGAATGCAGCCAAGAGCGAGCGTCTGTGACTTACGGTTCAAGAGTTATTCACAGAAACATGGTTCTGAACTTTGCTGCCAGCCGCGAAAGCGAAAATAACCAAGATCGAGCGTCTAGGATTTACTTGTCAATAGCTCGCCTTGGAAGCATCCAGAGAAGTCAAAGACAGTGCTTCTATACTAATTGCCAGGCGCTGAGACGAATGCCGCCAAGATCTAGCGTCTATGACTTACGGTTCAAGAATTAGCCTCAGAAACAGTGGGAAACAGTGCTTCTATACTAATTGCCAGGCGCTGAGACGAATGCCGCCAAGATCGAGCGTCTAAGACTTACGGTACAAGAATTAGCCTCAGAAACAGTGGTTCTGAACATGCTGCCAATAGCTCGCCTGGGAAACATCCAGAGAAGTCCAAGATAGTGTTTTTTTAGACTGGCTGCCACGAGCTGAAACGAATGCAGCCAAGAGCGAGCGTCTGTGACTTACGGTTCAAGAGTTATTCACAGAAACATGGTTCTGAACTTTGCTGCCAGCCGCGAAAGCGAAAATAACCAAGATCGAGCGTCTAGGATTTACTTGTCAATAGCTCGCCTGGGAAACATCCAGAGAAGTCAAAGACAGTGCTTCTATACTAATTGCCAGGCGCTGAGACGAATGCCGCCAAGATCTAGCGTCTATGACTTACGGTTCAAGAATTAGCCTCAGAAACAGTGGGAAACAGTGCTTCTATACTAATTGCCAGGCGCTGAGACGAATGCCGCCAAGATCGAGCGTCTATGACTTACGGTTCAAGAATTAGCCTCAGAAACAGTGGTTCTGAACATGCTGCCGATAGCTCGCCTGGGAAACATCCAGATAAGTCCAAGATAGTGTTTTTTAGACTGGCTGCCACGAGCTGAAACGAATGCAGCCAAGAGCGAGCGTCTGTGACTTACGGTTCAAGAGTTATTCACAGAAACATGGTTCTGAACTTTGCTGCCAGCCGCGAAAGCGAAAATAACCAAGATCGAGCGTCTAGGATTTACTTGTCAATAGCTCGCCTGGGAAGCATCCAGAGAAGTCAAAGACAGTGCTTCTATACTAATTGCCAGGCGCTGAGACGAATGCCGCCAAGATCTAGCGTCTATGACTTACGGTTCAAGAATTAGCCTCAGAAACAGTGGGAAACAGTGCTTCTATACTAATTGCCAGGCGCTGAGACGAATGCCGCCAAGATCGAGCGTCTAAGACTTACGGTACAAGAATTAGCCTCAGAAACAGTGGTTCTGAACATGCTGCCAATAGCTCGCCTGGGAAACATCCAGAGAAGTCCAAGATAGTGTTTTTTTAGACTGGCTGCCACGAGCTGAAACGAATGCAGCCAAGAGCGAGCGTCTGTGACTTACGGTTCAAGAGTTATTCACAGAAACATGGTTCTGAACTTTGCTGCCAGCCGCGAAAGCGAAAATAACCAAGATCGAGCGTCTAGGATTTACTTGTCAATAGCTCGCCTGGGAAACATCCAGAGAAGTCAAAGACAGTGCTTCCATACTAATTGCCAGGCGCTGAGACGAATGCCGCCAAGATCTAGCGTCTATGACTTACGTTTAAAGAATTAGCCTCAGAAACAGTGGGAAACAGTGCTTCTATAGTAATTGCCAGGCGCTGTGACGAATGCCGCCAAGATCGAGCGTCTATGACTTACGGTTCAAGAATTAGCCTCAGAAACAGTGGTTCTGAACATGCTGCCTATAGCTCGCCTGGGAAACATCCAGAGAAGTCCAAGATAGTGTTTTTTAGACTGGCTGCCACGAGCTGAAACGAATGCAGCCAAGAGCGAGCGTCTGTGACTTACGGTTCAAGAGTTATTCACAGAAACATGGTTCTGAACTTTGCTGCCAGCCGCGAAAGCGAAAATAACCAAGATCGAGCGTCTAGGATTTACTTGTCAATAGCTCGCCTGGGAAACACCCAGAGAAGTCAAAGACAGTGCTTCTATACTAATTGCCAGGCGCTGAGACGAATGCCGCCAAGATCTAGCGTCTATGACTTACGGTTCAAGAATTAGCCTCAGAAACAGTGGGAAACAGTGCTTCTATACTAATTGCCAGGCGCTGAGACGAATGCCGCCAAGATCGAGCGTCTATGACTTACGGTTCAAGAATTAGCCTCAGAAACAGTGGTTCTGAACATGCTGCCAATAGCTCGCCTGGGAAACATCCAGAGAAGTCCAAGATTGTGTTTTTTAGACTGGCTGCCACGAGCTGAAACGAATGCAGCCAAGAGCGAGCGTCTGTGACTTACGGTTCAAGAGTTATTCACAGAAACATGGTTCTGAACTTTGCTGCCAGCCGCGAAAGCGAAAATAACCAAGATCGAGCGTCTAGGATTTACTTGTCAATAGCTCGCCTGGGAAACATCCAGAGAAGTCAAAGACAGTGCTTCTATACTTATTGCCAGGCGCTGAGACGAATGCCGCCAAGATCTAGCGTCTATGACTTACGGTTCAAGAATTAGCCTCAGAAACAGTGGGAAACAGTGCTTCTATACTAATTGCCAGGCGCTGAGACGAATGCCGCCAAGATCGAGCGTCTATGACTTACGGTTCAAGAATTAGCCTCAGAAACAGTGGCTCTGAACATGCTGCCAATAGCTCGCCTGGGAAACATCCAGAGAAGTCCAAGATAGTGTTTTTTAGACTGGCTGCCACGAGCTGAAACGAATGCAGCCAAGAGCGAGCGTCTGTGACTTACGGTTCAAGAGTTATTCACAGAAACATGGTTCTGAACTTTGCTGCCAGCCGCGAAAGCGAAAATAACCAAGATCGAGCGTCTAGGATTTACTTGTCAATAGCTCGCCTGGGAAACATCCAGAGAAGTCAAAGACAGTGCTTCTATACTAATTGCCAGGCGCTGAGACGAATGCCGCCAAGATCTAGCGTCTATGACTTACGGTTCAAGAATTAGCCTCAGAAACAGTGGGAAACAGTGCTTCTATACTAATTGCCAGGCGCTGAGACGAATGCCGCCAAGATCGAGCGTCTATGACTTACGGTTCAAGAATTAGCCTCAGAAACAGTGGTGCTGAACATGCTGCCAATAGCTCGCCTGGGAAACATCCAGAGAAGTCCAAGATAGTGTTTTTTAGACTGGCTGCCACGAGCTGAAACGAATGCAGCCAAGAGCGAGCGTCTGTGACTTACGGTTCAAGAGTTATTCACAGAAACATGGTTCTGAACTTTGCTGCCAGCCGCGAAAGCGAAAATAACCAAGATCGAGCGTCTAGGATTTACTTGTCAATAGCTCGCCTGGGAAACATCCAGAGAAGTCAAAGACAGTGCTTCCATACTAATTGCCAGGCGCTGAGACGAATGCCGCCAAGATCTAGCGTCTATGACTTACGTTTAAAGAATTAGCCTCAGAAACAGTGGGAAACAGTGCTTCTATAGTAATTGCCAGGCGCTGAGACGAATGCCGCCAAGATCGAGCGTCTATGACTTACGGTTCAAGAATTAGCCTCAGAAACAGTGGTTCTGAACATGCTGCCTATAGCTCGCCTGGGAAACATCCAGAGAAGTCCAAGATAGTGTTTTTTAGACTGGCTGCCACGAGCTGAAACGAATGCAGCCAAGAGCGAGCGTCTGTGACTTACGGTTCAAGAGTTATTCACAGAAACATGGTTCTGAACTTTGCTGCCAGCCGCGAAAGCGAAAATAACCAAGATCGAGCGTCTAGGATTTACTTGTCAATAGCTCGCCTGGGAAACACCCAGAGAAGTCAAAGACAGTGCTTCTATACTAATTGCCAGGCGCTGAGACGAATGCCGCCAAGATCTAGCGTCTATGACTTACGGTTCAAGAATTAGCCTCAGAAACAGTGGGAAACAGTGCTTCTATACTAATTGCCAGGCGCTGAGACGAATGCCGCCAAGATCGAGCGTCTATGACTTACGGTTCAAGAATTAGCCTCAGAAACAGTGGTTCTGAACATGCTGCCAATAGCTCGCCTGGGAAACATCCAGAGAAGTCCAAGATTGTGTTTTTTAGACTGGCTGCCACGAGCTGAAACGAATGCAGCCAAGAGCGAGCGTCTGTGACTTACGGTTCAAGAGTTATTCACAGAAACATGGTTCTGAACTTTGCTGCCAGCCGCGAAAGCGAAAATAACCAAGATCGAGCGTCTAGGATTTACTTGTCAATAGCTCGCCTGGGAAACATCCAGAGAAGTCAAAGACAGTGCTTCTATACTTATTGCCAGGCGCTGAGACGAATGCCGCCAAGATCTAGCGTCTATGACTTACGGTTCAAGAATTAGCCTCAGAAACAGTGGGAAACAGTGCTTCTATACTAATTGCCAGGCGCTGAGACGAATGCCGCCAAGATCGAGCGTCTATGACTTACGGTTCAAGAATTAGCCTCAGAAACAGTGGCTCTGAACATGCTGCCAATAGCTCGCCTGGGAAACATCCAGAGAAGTCCAAGATAGTGTTTTTTAGACTGGCTGCCACGAGCTGAAACGAATGCAGCCAAGAGCGAGCGTCTGTGACTTACGGTTCAAGAGTTATTCACAGAAACATGGTTCTGAACTTTGCTGCCAGCCGCGAAAGCGAAAATAACCAAGATCGAGCGTCTAGGATTTACTTGTCAATAGCTCGCCTGGGAAGCATCCAGAGAAGTCAAAGACAGTGCTTCTATACTAATTGCCAGGCGCTGAGACGAATGCCGCCAAGATCTAGCGTCTATGACTTACGGTTCAAGAATTAGCCTCAGAAACAGTGGGAAACAGTGCTTCTATACTAATTGCCAGGCGCTGAGACGAATGCCGCCAAGATCGAGCGTCTAAGACTTACGGTACAAGAATTAGCCTCAGAAACAGTGGTTCTGAACATGCTGCCAATAGCTCGCCTGGGAAACATCCAGAGAAGTCCAAGATAGTGTTTTTTTAGACTGGCTGCCACGAGCTGAAACGAATGCAGCCAAGAGCGAGCGTCTGTGACTTACGGTTCAAGAGTTATTCACAGAAACATGGTTCTGAACTTTGCTGCCAGCCGCGAAAGCGAAAATAACCAAGATCGAGCGTCTAGGATTGACTTGTCAATAGCTCGCCTGGGAAACATCCAGAGAAGTCAAAGACAGTGCTTCCATACTAATTGCCAGGCGCTGAGACGAATGCCGCCAAGATCTAGCGTCTATGACTTACGTTTAAAGAATTAGCCTCAGAAACAGTGGGAAACAGTGCTTCTATAGTAATTGCCAGGCGCTGAGACGAATGCCGCCAAGATCGAGCGTCTATGACTTACGGTTCAAGAATTAGCCTCAGAAACAGTGGTTCTGAACATGCTGCCTATAGCTCGCCTGGGAAACATCCAGAGAAGTCCAAGATAGTGTTTTTTAGACTGGCTGCCACGAGCTGAAACGAATGCAGCCAAGAGCGAGCGTCTGTGACTTACGGTTCAAGAGTTATTCACAGAAACATGGTTCTGAACTTTGCTGCCAGCCGCGAAAGCGAAAATAACCAAGATCGAGCGTCTAGGATTTACTTGTCAATAGCTCGCCTGGGAAACACCCAGAGAAGTCAAAGACAGTGCTTCTATACTAATTGCCAGGCGCTGAGACGAATGCCGCCAAGATCTAGCGTCTATGACTTACGGTTCAAGAATTAGCCTCAGAAACAGTGGGAAACAGTGCTTCTATACTAATTGCCAGGCGCTGAGACGAATGCCGCCAAGATCGAGCGTCTATGACTTACGGTTCAAGAATTAGCCTCAGAAACAGTGGTTCTGAACATGCTGCCAATAGCTCGCCTGGGAAACATCCAGAGAAGTCCAAGATTGTGTTTTTTAGACTGGCTGCCACGAGCTGAAACGAATGCAGCCAAGAGCGAGCGTCTGTGACTTACGGTTCAAGAGTTATTCACAGAAACATGGTTCTGAACTTTGCTGCCAGCCGCGAAAGCGAAAATAACCAAGATCGAGCGTCTAGGATTTACTTGTCAATAGCTCGCCTGGGAAACATCCAGAGAAGTCAAAGACAGTGCTTCTATACTTATTGCCAGGCGCTGAGACGAATGCCGCCAAGATCTAGCGTCTATGACTTACGGTTCAAGAATTAGCCTCAGAAACAGTGGGAAACAGTGCTTCTATACTAATTGCCAGGCGCTGAGACGAATGCCGCCAAGATCGAGCGTCTAAGACTTACGGTACAAGAATTAGCCTCAGAAACAGTGGTTCTGAACATGCTGCCAATAGCTCGCCTGGGAAACATCCAGAGAAGTCCAAGATAGTGTTTTTTAGACTGGCTGCCACGAGCTGAAACGAATGCAGCCAAGAGCGAGCGTCTGTGACTTACGGTTCAAGAGTTATTCACAGAAACATGGTTCTGAACTTTGCTGCCAGCCGCGAAAGCGAAAATAACCAAGATCGAGCGTCTAGGATTGACTTGTCAATAGCTCGCCTGGGAAACATCCAGAGAAGTCAAAGACAGTGCTTCCATACTAATTGCCAGGCGCTGAGACGAATGCCGCCAAGATCTAGCGTCTATGACTTACGTTTAAAGAATTAGCCTCAGAAACAGTGGGAAACAGTGCTTCTATAGTAATTGCCAGGCGCTGAGACGAATGCCGCCAAGATCGAGCGTCTATGACTTACGGTTCAAGAATTAGCCTCAGAAACAGTGGTTCTGAACATGCTGCCTATAGCTCGCCTGGGAAACATCCAGAGAAGTCCAAGATAGTGTTTTTTAGACTGGCTGCCACGAGCTGAAACGAATGCAGCCAAGAGCGAGCGTCTGTGACTTACGGTTCAAGAGTTATTCACAGAAACATGGTTCTGAACTTTGCTGCCAGCCGCGAAAGCGAAAATAACCAAGATCGAGCGTCTAGGATTTACTTGTCAATAGCTCGCCTGGGAAACACCCAGAGAAGTCAAAGACAGTGCTTCTATACTAATTGCCAGGCGCTGAGACGAATGCCGCCAAGATCTAGCGTCTATGACTTACGGTTCAAGAATTAGCCTCAGAAACAGTGGGAAACAGTGCTTCTATACTAATTGCCAGGCGCTGAGACGAATGCCGCCAAGATCGAGCGTCTATGACTTACGGTTCAAGAATTAGCCTCAGAAACAGTGGTTCTGAACATGCTGCCAATAGCTCGCCTGGGAAACATCCAGAGAAGTCCAAGATTGTGTTTTTTAGACTGGCTGCCACGAGCTGAAACGAATGCAGCCAAGAGCGAGCGTCTGTGACTTACGGTTCAAGAGTTATTCACAGAAACATGGTTCTGAACTTTGCTGCCAGCCGCGAAAGCGAAAATAACCAAGATCGAGCGTCTAGGATTTACTTGTCAATAGCTCGCCTGGGAAACATCCAGAGAAGTCAAAGACAGTGCTTCTATACTTATTGCCAGGCGCTGAGACGAATGCCGCCAAGATCTAGCGTCTATGACTTACGGTTCAAGAATTAGCCTCAGAAACAGTGGGAAACAGTGCTTCTATACTAATTGCCAGGCGCTGAGACGAATGCCGCCAAGATCGAGCGTCTATGACTTACGGTTCAAGAATTAGCCTCAGAAACAGTGGCTCTGAACATGCTGCCAATAGCTCGCCTGGGAAACATCCAGAGAAGTCCAAGATAGTGTTTTTTAGACTGGCTGCCACGAGCTGAAACGAATGCAGCCAAGAGCGAGCGTCTGTGACTTACGGTTCAAGAGTTATTCACAGAAACATGGTTCTGAACTTTGCTGCCAGCCGCGAAAGCGAAAATAACCAAGATCGAGCGTCTAGGATTTACTTGTCAATAGCTCGCCTGGGAAACATCCAGAGAAGTCAAAGACAGTGCTTCTATACTTATTGCCAGGCGCTGAGACGAATGCCGCCAAGATATAGCGTCTATGACTTACGGTTCAAGAATTAGCCTCAGAAACAGTGGGAAACAGTGCTTCTATACTAATTGCCAGGCGCTGAGACGAATGCCGCCAAGATCGAGCGTCTATGACTTACGGTTCAAGAATTAGCCTCAGAAACAGTGGTTCTGAACATGCTGCCAATAGCTCGCCTGGGAAACATCCAGAGAAGTCCAAGATAGTGTTTTTTAGACTGGCTGCCACGAGCTGAAACGAATGCAGCCAAGAGCGAGCGTCTGTGACTTACGGTTCAAGAGTTATTCACAGAAACATGGTTCTGAACTTTGCTGCCAGCCGCGAAAGCGAAAATAACCAAGATCGAGCGTCTAGGATTTACTTGTCAATAGCTCGCCTGGGAAACACCCAGAGAAGTCAAAGACAGTGCTTCTATACTTATTGCCAGGCGCTGAGACGAATGCCGCCAAGATCTAGCGTCTATGACTTACGGTTCAAGAATTAGCCTCAGAAACAGTGGGAAACAGTGCTTCTATACTAATTGCCAGGCGCTGAGACGAATGCCGCCAAGATCGAGCGTCTATGACTTACGGTTCAAGAATTAGCCTCAGAAACAGTGGTTCTGAACATGCTGCCAATAGCTCGCCTGGGAAACATCCAGAGAAGTCCAAGATTGTGTTTTTTTAGACTGGCTGCCACGATCTGAAGCGAATGCAGCCAAGAGCGAGCGTCTGTGACTTACGGTTCAAGAGTTATTCACAGAAACATGGTTCTGAACTTTGCTGCCAGCCGCGAAAGCGAAAATAACCAAGATCGAGCGTCTAGGATTTACTTGTCAATAGCTCGCCTGGGAAACACCCAGAGAAGTCAAAGACAGTGCTTCTATACTTATTGCCAGGCGCTGAGACGAATGCCGCCAAGATCTAGCGTCTATGACTTACGGTTCAAGAATTAGCCTCAGAAACAGTGGGAAACAGTGCTTCTATACTAATTGCCAGGCGCTGAGACGAATGCCGCCAAGATCGAGCGTCTATGACTTACGGTTCAAGAATTAGCCTCAGAAACAGTGGTTCTGAACATGCTGCCAATAGCTCGCCTGGGAAACATCCAGAGAAGTCCAAGATTGTGTTTTTTTAGACTGGCTGCCACGATCTGAAGCGAATGCAGCCAAGAGCGAGCGTCTGTGACTTACGGTTCAAGAGTTATTCACAGAAACATGGTTCTGAACTTTGCTGCCAGCCGCGAAAGCGAAAATAACCAAGATCGAGCGTCTAGGATTTACTTGTCAATAGCTCGCCTGGGAAACATCCAGAGAAGTCAAAGACAGTGCTTCTATACTAATTGCCAGGCGCTGAGACGAATGCCGCCAAGATCTAGCGTCTATGACTTACGGTTCAAGAATTAGCCTCAGAAACAGTGGGAAACAGTGCTTCTATACTAATTGCCAGGCGCTGAGACGAATGCCGCCAAGATCGAGCGTCTATGACTTACGGTTCAAGAATTAGCCTCAGAAACAGTGGTTCTGAACATGCTGCCAATAGCTCGCCAGGGAAACATCCAGAGAAGTCCAAGATTGTGTTTTGTAGACTGGCTGCCACGAGCTGAAACGAATGCAGCCAAGAGCGAGCGTCTGTGACTTACGGTTCAAGAGTTATTCACAGAAACATGGTTCTGAACTTTGCTGCCAGCCGCGAAAGCGAAAATAACCAAGATCCAGCGTCTAGGATTTACTTGTCAATAGCTCGCCTGGGAAACATCCAGAGAAGGCAAAGACAGTGCTTCTATACTAATTGCCAGGCGCTGAGACGAATGCCGCCAAGATCGAGCGTCTATGACTTACGGTTCAAGAATTAGCCTCAGAAACAGTGGTTCTGAACATGCTGCCAATAGCTCGCCTGGGAAACATCCAGAGAAGTCCAAGATTGTGTTTTTTAGACTGGCTGCCACGAGCTGAAACGAATGCAGCCAAGAGCGAGCGTCTGTGACTTACGGTTCAAGAGTTATTCACAGAAACATGGTTCTGAACTTTGCTGCCAGCCGCGAAAGCGAAAATAACCAAGATCGAGCGTCTAGGATTTACTTGTCAATAGCTCGCCTGGGAGACATCCAGAGAAGTCAAAGACAGTGCTTCTATACTAATTGCCAGGCGCTGAGACGAATGCCGCCAAGATCTAGCGTCTATGACTTACGGTTCAAGAATTAGCCTCAGAAACAGTGGGAAACAGTGCTTCTATACTAATTGCCAGGCGCTGAGACGAATGCCGCCAAGATCGAGCGTCTATGACTTACGGTTCAAGAATTAGCCTCAGAAACAGTGGTTCTGAACATGCTGCCAATAGCTCGCCTGGGAAACATCCAGATAAGTCCAAGATAGTGTTTTTTAGACTGGCTGCCACGAGCTGAAACGAATGCAGCCAAGAGCGAGCGTCTGTGACTTACGGTTCAAGAGTTATTCACAGAAACATGGTTCTGAACTTTGCTGCCAGCCGCGAAA